>NW_020292158.1:0-184167 GCF_003184845.1 Aspergillus ibericus CBS 121593
CACAGCTATGACAGACCAAGACCACTCCTATCGCCCCCAATCCCCTGACTTTTCGACCTTCCAATCCCCCATCTCTCCTCCTCCTCCTCCTCCTCCTCCTGTCGCTCCCCTCCACCATCTTCCTCCCCTCTACCAATTCGGCAATCCCCTCGCCCATCGCGCTTCCTACGACGCCTCGCCCTTCTTCTCCCCGCAATACCAGCAACCCCCGGCCCCGCCGACCAGGGTTCCCCAGCACTACCTCCCTCTAGACCCGGACATGGCTCGCCGCTCGTCTCGTATCGCCCAGGCGGCCGAGGTCGCCCCCCTGCCCCCCGCCAAATATGTGGATCCAGTGGTGGAAGAGGAGCCTCCCGAGGAAGAAGTTGTGGAGGAAGAAGAACCTCCCAAGCCCGCACCACCCGCTCCAGTCGAGGTCAAGACGAAGTTTCCGGTCGCGCGCATAAAGCGCATCATGCAGGCGGATGAAGATGTTGGCAAGGTGGCCCAAGTCACCCCAATTGCAGTCTGTACGTATACCTCAGTGGCAATTCAACACCCGAATGATCCTCACTAACCATTAACTACTCACAGCCAAAGCACTGGAACTGTTCATGATCTCCCTCGTCACCAAAGCCGCGAAAGAAGCCAAAGATCGCAATTCGAAACGCGTCACCGCCTCCCACCTCAAACAAGCCGTCGTGAAGGATGAAGTCCTGGACTTCCTCGCCGACATCATCGCCAAAGTCCCGGACCAGCCGGCCGGGCGCAAACACGACGACGACGGCAGTGATCAAAACGACCAACCGAAACGAAAGCGCGGCGGCCGCCGACCCAAAGATGATAGCGACTAGGGGGGGTGTAATGATGTTCTCTTCTTTTTCTTTATTTGCTTCATTTGCATACTGCTTGTTCACGGAATTTGATGGCGATATCTTTAGACCGGGCAGAGAGCGGGCGCATACTCTCAGGCGTTGCGGTGGTGGGCATGATATGATCTGGTTGGGCTTGCATCACGCGATGTGAATAGTTTGGTTATTCTTCTTTCTTTCTCGATGCTTGATTGCTCGATTGTCGTGATTATCTTAATGAGATGATCAGTAACGTGACTCCTATTCTATCTTCATTCTCGCTGCGCGTGTCACTTCTGACGCGTATACCCTCACTGCTCCCCTCCCTACCTACCGATAAAAAGTAACAAACAACAGAGGTGGGTCCGATTTACGCGTACTCGTATACTTCAGTCACTAGTCATTACACCGTACTCCGTACTCCGTACTCCGTACTCCGAGGTACTGCTGTAATCATGCTCCCAGTAACTACCCTTCCATACCAATAGACTACAACGACGTCCTACACATATCTCCACAAGCCCCACAGATAAGATAATGATCACGACAGAGCTCGAAAAAAACAATGACTACTACACAGTTCTACCCACCTACCAAACGCATACTCAGTACGGAGTAATCTAGTCTCGAAGATAAATATAACACGTGATATCTATATCCGGTCTAGCCCCATCCAACGAAGCATAACACAGCTGCAGCCAATCATGATCAAGGATGACGGGGGACCTAAGGCAGGCATGGCATGGCATGGCATAGATATCAGCCCAGGCCTATTTAGAGAAGGAGAATAGAACTGAGATCACGGCTATCGGCTAGACCGTGCTAGTTGAGTGACTTTGAGCATTTAGGATAGATGACTAGTAGCTTTGGGGCAGATGGAGTATCATATATATATTATATATATATATATATGTGTGTATACTCGATCTATACGAGAGACGGGAAGTGGTTCGGGATGGGCGGGATTCAGCGTCTTGCCGCGAGTAGAGAGAAGAGGAGGGAATAATACTATTAGATTGGTGGGTATAGATTAATATAAATACATATAGTATGAAACAAACAACTCATAACTCTCACATCTCATACTTCATCTCATCAAGATCGTAGATGATAACTAACAATACAATTTAATTAAACTAGGCGTGACCACCTCCCCCGATGTAAACGAACAATGTGCATGTTCTTGCTTAGCCCCCACGGGTATCCCTGGTATCTCCCCCCACATAACCGGTCGCTCCGCCGCACCCTCATCACCCACCGGCGGATGACACGCGGCACTAATCGCAGCGCTGCAATGCGTTGCCAGCGGCATATGGGCCCGAAACGGACGGGCCCCGAGACCCAGAAGGAGACCAATGCCCAGAATAAGCACCCAGAGGGCAATAAACATGGGCATCGGGGAGTAACCACAACTGCGGGACGAGTCGGCGGGATTCTTCTTACCGGAGATGTCGTACGCCTGGATATTGACGAAGAAGAGGCTCTGGGAGAGGAGCCAGTGGAGGATGGTGGAGAGGGTGAGGAGGGGGATGCTGTATCGGTAGGGCAGGTTGAGATAGTAGGTGGAGCGTTGTTGGCCCTGGGGCCAGGAGACGCGGAGGGGTCGGCGGTGGTGGGCGTAGCGGTTCCATTCGGCTGCGACGAGCATGCAGGTGAGGAGACTGTTGGCGAGAAAGTAGGTGATTGAGAGCACGAGTTGTGGGGTGTTGGCGAGGAGGATTAGGGCGATCATGTTGGCGGAGAGGTACTTGATCATTGTGTCGGTGCGGGTCTGTGCAAAGCCGAGGCGCATGGCGGCGGGGAATGAGTGGCTCTGTCTGACGGCGTAGACGAAGAGATAGATCGCGGTGATGAGACAGGCGAGAAAGCTGGGCAGGGTTAGGAGGTGGGGTTGGATGGGATAGTGTATGAACATACATGCTTAGGACGACGATCCAGCGTTTCCAGCTCGCCGCTTGATACCATCGATGGCGAGGGGGAAGAATAGTCGGGTAGATTTCGTGGGAGGTGGGCATGAGGGGCCTCAGGGCGTATTCGTTTGGCCGACTCAGCGAGATGGCCGGCCGACTCCAGGCTTGGGGTCCTCGGGTCATGTCTGCGTGGGAGAGGAGACATCGACCACGCGTGGTTGGATCCGGGCGAGTGAGAAAAGAGGCGAGAGCATCGCCCACCGTCAACATGAGGTCCGTTCGCTCCACCCGAGCGGTCAGCACCATGCAAATCACCTTGGTCAGATTGCAGAGGATCACGGCGATGGCAATGGGGGGGCTGAAGAAGAGCTGGCAGCGCTGTTCCTCCTCTTGCACCAGACAATGGGAGATTGGAACGTCTTGAGCGGTGGTATTATCGACCCAGAACTCTCGGATGCCGACGTTCGTCAGGTCGCCGATGCCGATGTACTCAAAGGTGATTTTCGCGGCCCAGGTGCTGTTGCTCCAGTGCGAGGGCGTGTCCAAGTACTCCCGCAAGGCTTCCTGCGTCGGATTGTAGGCATAATTGTACTCCACCAGGGTGAGCATATCCGAATACACCGGGCTGTCGGAAATGTAGTCCCACCACCCCGAGTTCAATAACTGGTAGAGTGAACCATCCCCCAGGGTGAAATACCATGGATCCCCCAGGGCAAGAAGGTTCGACTTGATATCCGGGGGAGTATGCGGGGGAATATACGAGATCAGATCCGAGGCCAGATCGGGCAAGGAGTAGTTCCACACGCGATAACTCCAGTACTCACTGAGCAGGGTCCAGTTCCCCGCCAGGATCTGCTCCTGGGAGACGCTGGTACCCTCGAGGCCTTGCAGATATTCATACACGGAAAACGTCAGCAAATCCGTGGGACGAAGACTGCTGGTGTTGTGAAAATACTGCCGATCAGCCACAAAGATGAGCGTGCCCAGCTGGGTATTGAAGCCCACATCGTACTGATTCACACACTCCTCCGTCGTCATGTTGGTCAACGACCCGTTGAAAATCTGGGCCTGGACGACGGCGGGATCCGACCCGATCTCGGTGAGGAAATTGTCCCGGCTGGTGGTATCGTTGCCAACCAGAGACTCACTTGGAGATAGATCATCGGGGATGATGAGCATGCCATAGTCGATGGTGGAAATGGACGAAAAGATGACCGAGTTATAGATCATGTGGATTGGCGTCGAGCTGAGCAACAGGAGCAGCCACAGCGTCTTCCGGCGGCCATCCATCACGGCAAAGTTGCGCAGACTGAAGGTCCCGACATCCAGCCATCGGGACTGGGCGTGCGCGCGATCGATGTCGATGCGAGACGGTGCTCCCAGGCACTGCATCACATAGCTACTAGCGCCCAGCAGGATGGTGCTCAGCACGTTGATGGCCACATGGAGGCCCGTGGCCCAGTGACTCGAGCGCGTGCAGAGGCCTCTGTATAGCTCCGCGGTTTGGAAATGGCCTGAATTGGCCGGTCGACGATACGCGAGGATCAGGGCCACCATCATCAGGATCAGGTTGATGGTCAGTATGAGCCCGGTAATCCAGGTGCAGATGAGCGCCCCTTGGATCCATTCGTGGCCTTTGTCAGGCTTGCGGAACAGCCCGTGGGGGGGCCAGATGGCAGACCATCGCGATCGTGGGCGGGGGTTTTGAGCATCGGGAATGGCGGAGTAGTGAAATTGCTCTCTTACTTCCCTCATTGTCACAGTGATATCTGAGTCTTCAAGGACTGGTCGTGCCAAATGAATGATCCGGGGCTCAGAGACCGCATAGCAAGCGCTCGATTGAGATGCCAGTGCGGCATCTTATATCGAGATTCGTGACCGATGAAACAGATTCAGCCTCGCGGTTAGGTAGCAGGGGATCGAAAAAGGGATCGAAATCCGAGCGGGCGTAAGACCGAAGGCCCCAGCACCGTCAGGTCCCTTCCAGATCGGTCTTGGCTGCCTCGAACTGGTCACCAAGTTGGGACTCGTTACGGCCCCCTGCCAGTGAAGCCGCGGATGTCAGCTTACTCTCACTGATCCCAACACACCGATCGAGGGGAATACTCACGATCCATCTGGTAGATCGATATGTATAGTACGGCGCATGTGCGCTTGCCGGCATGGTCCTTAACATGGCTTAGATCAAGTGTTTAGGTAGCTAGTATGGACTGGATCTGCAGTGGCTGTACATCGAGGTGAGTAGTGGGTTGGGTTGGGTTGGTTGCAGAGGAAATGCTTAGTTCAGGGAAACAACCCGCTCCTCACTTCATAGAGCCTCACTCTCAACCCATCCAGCCTATTATCATCACCCCCCGCTCCTGCAATTCATTTGGGATTTTTGTATGTTTTTAGAGACTTCGTGATGTTCTTGTCTCGGGTTTTGTTGCACGCCTCGTAGGCTTGTTGGCCTGAAACCTTGGGGTGATTACACAAGCAACTGGTCTTGGATGCATGATGTATCGGGACTAGGGATTGTTACTGTACAGCTAATGACCTCACTGACTTCAAGTCAAAAAACTATGTGCGCTATTAATGCAGCACAGAGTAGACATGCCGAACGGTCTCATGCATATTATCACATATCAGAGAAACTAACCATACATTGACTATACATATCCATCCTCGTAGGTCCCGCCCACGACGCCATAAGCAATAAACCGACCATTACGATGTTTCTTCAAAGGAAGCTGCACCGACATCTAGGTCGAAGTCTGGACTGAGATATCCAGCCTCTCCGAATAACGTTCCCCGCGCTTGCACGACCGCCGAGGTTTCCAATAGAAATTCGTACAGGATGACCACGTTGGTGAGGACGTGACCGAGGGTTGCCGTCCGGGGCTCTTCGTCGACCACCGCGGTGTCTCCTGCGTCGCTGGGTTCGTCCGCAGGTTGCGCTGGTTCGATGTCAGAGCTCGTTTCGGGGGTCGTGCCATCGACTGGGAAAGGTTGTTCCAGACGCTGGCGCAGTTCTTCGGCGGCAGATCTGCGTGCCGGGGAGGGGTCACGTGGCGGGCGGAAGGGAAGGTCGCGGACGGGGGAGCTCATGGTGTCTCGACTGGGGGAGGAGGTGACGGTAGTAGAGAAGTCAAGGGGTCGGGTGGACCGGCCGCGAGGCGATCCGTAGTCGGAGTCGAGTTGGGACAATGGTCGTTGGGAGGAGGAGCGGGTTGGAGGCTCGGAGTTGCGCTGGGAACGGCCAGAGGCCTTGACAGGTTCATCGTCCTGGTGGAGGAGATCGCGACGCGCGGCGACCAGAATATCAAAGTCAGGCACGTCCTTGCGCCACTTTTGAATCCGTTGCACGAGCTTCTGCAGCACCGACGTAAGGGCTGGTGTGTCATCGCTGGCCCACGATGGTTCCTCGTACGCTAGTTGGATGTGCTTGAGAAGGTTGGTCGAATGTCCTTCGCTTGAAGAGTCCGTCGTTGAGCTGCTGTAGGTGTATTTGGAAGGGTCCACGAGAAGCCAGCCATCAAGCGAGATGAGATGTGACGAGGCGATGCTCCCAAGGACCTCCGTCAACGCCAGGTTCACAATAACACTGTTCGTGAAAAAGTTCTCCAAGCAATTCAGTAGTTCGCGCACCATAGGGTCATCGTGTCGCAGCTCAAGCGGTAGGTTTTCTTCCGGGTAATCCTCTGCTGGAGGAATGCACAAACGGGCCTCGAGGATTGCCATGCCGTCTTTCAGGTAGTTGTCATATGCATCGCTCAACGTGGGGTCGTCAACGATCGATGTGGCCATGCCCATCAGCTGCTCCAGCTCCACGTTCAGCGCCCCAACGGTCCGCTGCTTAGCATGCTGCCCCGGAATGGTCCGGATCAACGACCGTGCAAAGGTGTGATGCCGCTGCAGGACGATGCTCATCAGCCGCAGGGTGGCCAGAACAGTCTGACGATTCGCGGACTGAAGTCCAAGTAGGGCAAGGTCTCTCAGATTGAAAAGAGACGGCGAGGGCCTGGCAGCTTCTTCCGAGAATGCGGCCAAGACATCGAGCGACTTGCGTCGGCTGGCAGACATACCTGCGTTCTTTCCGACTGTCGCAGGCTCCGAGTCGGATGGAGATGCAAGGAGGAAATGCAGAATCCGGTGCACCAGATCCTCCTGATGTACCGACTCCAGAATGCGATATAGATAGGTAAGGACAGCGGCAGTGGAGCCCCCTTGCACGTCGGAAGATTCCAGCAAAGACGGGTACCTGCATAGCTTGTGAGCAGTAGTTCAATAGGCTGACAATCAAACGTACAAGAGTTGCTCTAGGAAGAGGATCTGGAAATGGTCCAACAGCGAGCCGTTCACCTCAGCCGACTTGCAATGATCGATAGTATCCTGCCAAAACAGCAGGTACGACATGAACGAGTCCATAGACGGGCCAAGCAGAGGTGGCAGAGCAGTATCCTGCTGCGCATGGTCCGAGAGCGCAATGATGTGCGGGATCGTCTCGTCCGTGTTCTCCGGAAATGTCAAGCTTGCACCCAGGTTAGCCCAGTCTCTCACCCACATCATCTAATACTCACTTGCCCAACTGGCTATACAGCGCCCCCAGTCCAGTAGCCATCAGTGTAGCCAGGTCACTCTCGATCAACCACCGCTCAAGATTCTTAGACCGAGACGCCGTCTCAATCAGATACAGCAGACCGGTGCGAGCAAAATCACCCGCCCGGCCAGCATGATGCACATACTCCACCAGCAGATAGAACAACGGAAAGTCGCCCTTCCTCATGGCGCCAGCAAACTCCGCGCCGGCCTTACTCTGTTGATCGCGATCCTGATCGTCCGACCGCGGAGCGAACCATGCCGGAAGAATACTCGGCTGTAGACGAATATTGTTGGCCACACCAAACAAGAGTTCCACCAGTCTGCCTTCCACATCCTCCGAGTGCTTGTCCGCCAGTCGAACCAGATCCACCAACGCCCGGGCAAAGAGACGATTGTCGACGACACCATCGACCTCGGAGTCGATCAGGGTATTGAAGAAGACGGTCGCGGATCGGAGCATGCCATCGTCGTAGGAGGAGAGGGCGAGCTTGGTGACGGTGACGAAGATTTGCGAGGAGGAGGCATACGCCAGACATGGATGAGGAGCCGGGCCGCGGGATTCGTCGCTCAGGACGGAGATGAGCCGATCAATGCAATTGCGCGCGTGGACGGTCGCGGACTGCTCGCCGGAGGAGGTAGAGTTGCTGGAGCGCCATATTTGCTAGGGGGGGATGAGCGGTCGGATCGCGAGGGATTCTGAGGATGAGCCACGCACCTGAAGGGTATTGCAGGTCCGTTTAAAGGACGCCAATCGTTCTGTGGGAGTGGCAGCCCGAAAGCCTTTAGTAGACAGCGAGCGGGAGCCCCCGATGAGACGAGACCACTGGAGGGGTTAGCGGGTGGTGGGGGGGTAACGACACGGGGAAAACAGGCCAACATACAAAGTCCATGATTCTGTAGGAACCGCATGGTAGTGATAGTCCGCGGGGAGGACGAGAGACAAGAGGACGAGGAGCAGGCGGTGCCGGGGCGCATTTCCTCGATGGACGAAACCCCAAAAAGGGGTTAGTGTCGCCGGACCCGCTCCCTGCCCCATCGGGCCTAGTCGGAGCCTAATGGACTGCTATTTACGGCTTTCTAGTTTCCAGTATCAATCGACTCTACGGATTACTCCGTCCAGACATCCGCATCAGCCCATCACATAAATCTAGTCTCAATCTACATCACACGCAAAGCCTTGCATGTCCTTTTCAAGTGACGGTTTACTAAAACCCCTCGTTCGCCAGCGTCATTCTTCCGGGTCGATCCCCCGACACCAACCCCTCGAGATACTTGGTCATGGTATCATCCAACACCCCTCCAACAAGATACTTGGAAAGGAAATGACCGGCCAACTGACCCTGTGCAATAAATCCACATCGGATCACGTCCTCCACAAGTTCCGTAGTGGTGTGTTCTTTGATGGCTCGTTTGATGCGTCCTGTCGTAGTCGTGGTTAGCATCGAAACTACGAGAGAAATCTAGTCTGCCTGCGGAATGAAGGCACAGGTTGACATACGTCTCATCGAGCGATGCTCAGGCTTGCCGATCTCAATAACCCATCTTTGGACCGAGGAAATAGGGTATCGATTTTTGAGGCCGATCTCGTAGCCCCAGCTGCGGACCGTGTACGAGGTGCCGTTATCGAAATGTAGTACATTGACTGAGGTTGGTTAGAGGGCCCTTTCCTAGGTGAGATGCCGTGGCGGAGACATGCCTTTGTCGTTATCAGAGGAAATTTCAGTCTCCCCGATCCGAACGCCCTCCTTCTCGCCTTCTTGATACATGGTCGTTGACTCCTCGCCCGGACAGACAGGCTCGGAATCCGGGCGAGCTTCCTCGACCTTTCTGAGAAGCTGTTCGATGTCATATTTCTCCTCTGGAAAGGGTCAACGTTTGTCAACGCGGAAAGCAGCTTCGGCATCACATACTGTAGACGATGATCCCTTTCTCGAAACGCGCGTTGGCCGAGTAGGAGATGAGGAAGAATACGTCCACAAAGCCGATAAGGCGAATCTTCCCCGGCCATTGTTCGTTGTTGATCTTGATTTGCCATGGATGGATATCGCTAACGGAGGGTTAGCAGTGGTAGTTGCCGGTCTTCTTGTGAGCAAACATACCAGTCGCACTCCAGGGCTTTGTCATGGACAGATCTGCCAAAGACGGCCAGAACTCGGTGATAGGAAGCCATTTGGGATCGAAAATCTGAGAAGATGGGGTTGGCAACAAAAGGGCGCGCCGCCGCCAGTGTTATTGGGTTTTCTCCTTCTTCCTCGCGTCAGGAACTGGGCATCACCAGCTCGGCTGAAGGGAAAGCGGGGTAAACGTGGCGGCATGTCCACCGCTGAAAGCTGCGGACGACGGCTATTGCCAGGTGAAGCAGCGATAAGCAAATGCGGTCTGGACTCTGGATGGTGGATAGGTAGCTAACAAACCAGCCCCGACATGCATCCGGAGGCGAGGCGATATCCGCTATCCGCCTATCAACAAAACACATGCCTTCGGGGACCAGAGTTCTTGCCCCTCGGGATTCAGCCCCCGAGAGCCTCTGATTCAGCTGAGATGCATCCTGAATGCAGCCCTGTTTCATTTGGGATGATGTGTCAACTGCCATCCAGCGACACGCAACCCGGCGTGTGCTTACTGGTGGGCGGATCAATCGGAAACCAGCCGCTGCATGCGATGCCCGCAGATCGACGGCCAGACTGGCTGGCTGGTATCTCTCTAGGCCCGGCCCGTTCGACGCCTGGATATCCCCGATTCCCGCCCGTCAGCCTGCAGCCATCTTGGAAGGGATGGAGGCGATTGGGCAGAGCTGGCAGCATCACAGAAGCCGGCCTCGAGGGGATATAACTTGATACAACTTGGCACCGTGGCTATCATCTTCCGCTTGACACCAGGACCTCTGCTCCAAGCTTGTCATTTCCCACTGTATCTTCTCAGCGTGAATCTTTGCAAATCCTTGCCTTCTTGCAACGATGTTCCGTCATAAATTTGAACTGCCGTTGTTGAGGGATGGACATCGGTCCGAGAAGCACCCAGTCGTATCCATCATGCCACATGCTGATGACGACTCCGCCGTCGCCGATCATCCATCAGCCACCGAGAAGGCTCCTCCCCAGGGATTCAATCTTCTCGGAGATCTGCGCGATGCGGCCCTGAACTCGACCCTCGTTGCTGGCGCCAAGGATCTGAGAGACTCCACGAAGCGCGAATTGGACACAATCGGAGCCATCGTGAAGAAAGATGGGAGCTCGCGGGATGAGAAGCTTCGAACTCTCCTGCACCACCTTGTCAGATCTCGCAGGGAGGCCGAGTTGTACAATGATTTCGCAGACACGGCCGCCACGGAGGACTCCGATCTCCTGCTCAGCTCATTTGCCGCCCAGGTGAATGAGATTTCGGTTCCCCTCCGCATGTTCGACCTGGACACGATGAACATGGTCGATACGGGCTATTTTAACGAAGAAGACCATTACTGCATGCTATCCCATAGCTGGAAAGGAGGGGAGGTTGATTACGCACTCGTGTGCGAAGCTCAACGGGACGAAACAGCCCCCGGATCAAACGATAGCGACGTGACTGCGGTCCTCAACCTCTGCAACAGCAAAATCAAGAAAATTGCCGGTAGACTGGTGACGTTACTACAGGAAGGATCGGCCCCCGGACAGCCAATCCGGAAGCTGCTCGAGAAGTCTCTTGAGGCAGCCAGCTTAGAACGAAACCTGAACCAAAAAAAGAGGGAGCGAACCATTGGAGTCACAAACAAGAGACAGTCGGATCTGGAGGAGAACAACTATCAAAAATTATTGGATTTCCTTGGCGAGATGAGAATAATAAACAGTCTAGAAAAGCGCAAAGGCGAGGCACAGGAGCAGGAAAGAAAGGCTTTAGAAGCGTGTGCCAGCGCTGAATCATCTTATGAAGCCAGCAAGTCCGAGATGGGAAGCTTCCGGTCAGACCGCAAACTATCCTATGCGATCGACGACTTGTCAAAGGCTCTGCAGCAACGAAGATCGGCACGTAAGCTGGAAAAGTCAATCCAGCGTGCGAAGGAGGTGTATGACACCCGGCCCTTTTCAAAGACGGGTAGAAGATACATCTGGCTGGACAACTGCTGCATTGACAAGCGACAGGCTGCTGAGCTATCCGAGTCACTGGCCCGCATGGGGGAGTGGTACGCAAACGCCGACTTTTGCCTGGTGCATCTGGATACCAACTGGGACAACAACGAGTGGCTGGATGAATGGGATTCGTGGTATGAGAGCCAGCCCGAAGAGTCCCGAGTGGTAGATGGTACAGCGAATTCAGATCACTCCGAAGATGACCAAAAGGGGGTCAGTGCCGACCAAGCTGCAACACCTAGACGCCAGCCTGTGGCGCAATTTGAGGACATCCAGGACTGGAAGCCAGTATGGGCTACCCGGGGCTGGACACTGCAGGAACTCGTGCTCAGCAAGATGACCTTTTATGTCAATGCAGACTGGAAATGGCTATCGCGGCCGATTGATGTTTTGGGCACCTACTACCACTTTTGTCCTTTCGTTGACTTTTATACGCGAAGTCTCCATCATGTTCAGAATTGGGAGCAGCGAGACATCGGAGCAGATCTGGACGAAGTGAACGCTTCGATGAACAGTGAGGACATCGAATGGGAGGAGGAAACCACGACCGCAACAGAGGTAAGTTTGACTGCCTCTTGTTGAGGTACTATTGTCTAACCTTGATCAAGGGGATCAATGTAAAGAGCATCATCGGAGCTCTTGAGCTTTTCAATTTCGTGGTACCCAAGCAATTGGAAAAGGAAACGGCCAGAGCTCGGATCAGCTACTCGGTCCAAGTTGCCGTCAAGGCAACTATCGATCAATCGACCGACGAGGCGTCGGAATACCGCAAAGCTATAGACCTGATAATCGAAACGATTTTTGCTGATGTGCCCTATGAGCAGCTCTACGTCGGCGTGTCTCGGGAAAAGCGAGTGAAACAGACGATAGATCGTATTCTGGGAGCCCTTGCAAAAGCAACGAATGAACTTATTAGACAGGACCGCCGAAGTATCGCCAAATTCAGTAACGTCGAAGGCCTGAGCACCTGGGCTGATGGCACAGAGAGGGACCGTTTCTCTGCCCATAGCGTGATGATGTTGGCATCACATCGGGAATGCACCAAGCCTATCGACAAGGCATACTCGTTGATGGGTGTCCTTGGGGTGCAATTCCCGTCATTCCATGCTGAAGGACTTACCAAAGCCCTTTCCCGACTGCTGGATGAAGTGGTGATCACCTCCCATGATGTTTCTGTGTTCAATTGGACGGGCAAGTACAATGGCAGTCCCTTGCGAGGACGGTCTCTCTATTCGTCAAACATTACCGCTTTCCAGACCGAAGGCGAGCGAGATCAAGCGCGTCCTGATGTGGATGGCGAAGTCGTTCGTTTCTTCCGGGCTAATCGCCTCAAACTGAATAAAGTCGCCAGAGGCGTTACTAAGCTGCTGCGTGAGGCCATCGAGTTCGTCACCGTGTTTAGGCCAGAAGAGGCTATGGTCAACGTGCTACTGGAACTGGTTCAATTCGTCAGGGATCACGACCTGAAGACTCTGCAAAGCTGGTTGGGCTCGCCTGAGCTTGTTGCGGCATTGGCAAGAGCCGGTGAGTTTGCCCAGGCAAAGACCAAGAAAGAGAAAGAGCAAAAGCAAAAGCAAAAGCAAGATCTGCCGAAAGATCAGGGAAGGTCTTGGGGGAAGTTTACCGCGCCGCTACCAGCCCTCTCCAAGGTGCCCACCTGGAGGGAAGATCGTGCAGATGACGACGACACCAATAATGAAGAACTGGGAAGCCTGGGACAAACAATCCAGGACATTGTCCCTCAAGCCTTAAGAGGAGACTTGAGATGTGCCGATGAAAACAATGCCTTCTTGGCTGCCGAGCTTGAACCCCGTCCACACACGATGAAGAACATCACTAGGAGTGACGCGCGCGACCGGCCCATAATTTGTCCCAACCCCATTGTCATCAACAGTTCCGGGATCAAGGGTGTGTTCGATATTCAGCGTGTCGTGGTGAAGCTGCTGCTGCCGGATGAGCTTCGCACGAAGGTCAGAAACGCGGCCAGCGACGACGAGAAGATCGACGGGTGGTGTACCATCAGCACAGGATTTGCTCTCACGATGGTAGCATTTTCCTGTGAGCGACACATCCTCAGCAAGCAACTGGACCTGGGGGATGTAATCGACCGAACCGTCTTGGACGAGCCGGATACTCAGGACAGAGAACTGAACACCCCCAAGCAGAATTCGGCTCCAGGCGATGCTTCAAACGAAACACCAAACACCGAAGGCACGCCATCAGGTGCCAATGGTGGTACCCCGACAGACAAGCCACGATCAAGTATGCAGGACGCAGACAGCTCAGGAAACGGCACCCCGCCCAAACTCGATAACTACGGCCGTACGCTCGAACAGAGGAAAGTATCTCGAATGATCGACTTTGTCACCGAGGCCAATCTACACGCGATAGCCGGTGAATGGGTCCTAGCCCGGTTCTCCGGTGCAATAGGAGCCAAATGGTTCCTATGCCGACTGGAATTAGGATCCGGCAACGAGTACTACGCCCGTCGCATCGCCACCGACGAATTGAACTTCGCCAACGCCATTCCCGAAAAGGGCCTGGTTGAGTTCTGGGACACCTTCCTGCACGATAAATGGATCACAATGTGTGACATCCTGAAACATCACTTGGATGCGCGAAAGGCCGGCAACTACGCATCCTGGCTCCATGACAATCTCATGGGAACTTCCGACAGCAGCGAGTCCAGCGACGACGAGGACGAGACGAACCAGAACTCCATCAAGTATGGCGGCTTAACCTCCACCGGAAAGTTCTTCAAAATGGTCGGTTGGGGTCTCCGGTCTGCGTTTGATGAGATCTGGGCTCAACATTTGGATAAACATCTTGAGGAAAAAGCTTTGGCGAAGGTGCCGCCGATCCTTCATGCCGCTATAAAGGATTTGGATGCGGATGAGGATCTTTTTCCTGTGATGTTTCACTCGGGGAGAGATGTGCATTTCTTCTAAATTGGTCTCGGTCAATGATCTAGCCAGGTCGGTGCCAGCCGTTAGATATCAGTGTTCCGTCGTAGATAGTGTGGTAGCTGTGTGCTTGGAATTTTGTAAACTTTGAATCCCGTTTAAGTGACGAACGCAACTTTCATGGTTCCTTCTTTAGGGATGTCGTCAGTATCCTATTGAAACTCGCTAAGCATACAACAATCAGGCCAGGGCCGAAATAATAACATCTATTTACTCGCAGTGGCCCATCAAGTCAGAACAGTTGACAATTCACCATGTCCAGTTATATTTCCTGTACAGTTTGACAAACTCCTCCTTCTCTCGCACATCCAAGGCCACCCGCCTGGCCCGACCTAGTCGAGCAAGCGAATCGGCCACATGGTTTGGCACCTGCTCTTGAAGGACCAACACGTGGTCTTCCCTAAAGGGTTGGCCATCATTGCCATTCATGCCGCCAGGCGCGTCCCCGTGTGGCTCTACGACAGGCAAATCTTCCGCAGTGACGCCAACGACTGCCTGTCCAATGCGGACCCGAATGAAGTGACTTGGCCGACCCAGTAGACGCCACAACCAGGTAAAGTAGGTCCCCGGTACCGGAGTCATCAGCTCCTTAGGATCATGGCGCAAGGTCACAGGGAAGATTTTGGTCCTGTGAGGAGCGCTCAGGAGGGCTGGGCTTAGCGGCAGGACGCCCTGCCCGTTTGTGGTGGTGCATTCTGGAAACAGGGCGATAGACCTGTTGGGGTATTTCTGTATGATAGAGAAGAGGCTGACCATACGGGCATTGGGCTTCGGAGTCGGTTGTGGGTCGGCAAAGGCGCGAAGAATCGCTTGCCAAAGAGACAGGTGCTCCACTTCACCGGTGTACGGATAGCAGGCCACGAAGACAGGATTGAAGACGGCCGCCAAGTAGAAGGGATCGATCGGAGAGGTGAAGGAGGAAGCAATGACAGAGCCGGGGCCAGGTAGACGATTTTGGTGCTGTGTGCTACCGAGGGTTCTACTAACAGACGGGTCAGTTCGGATTCTGAGATAAAGTCGGACACTCTTCGGAGCAGCAAATGCAGGCCACTAACCCTTTTCTGACTCCGTCTACTTGGAGATCAATCCACCAAAAACTGGGCACAGCCAGAATGAGCCATAGAAAGCCTTTCCTGACTAGCGATGGGAGGGGTAGCCAATGAAAGACCATAAAATAGGCGAGGCATATGGGTATGAAGATGAAAAGACGGAACCAAAACAGGGTAACCCATACAATCAACTTGGGGAAGCCAAGCGGCGGAGGAGGGGGAGGGAAAAAGGGCGCGACTCCGGTGCCTATAGGTGACTCCTTGGTTAGTGGGAACGACAGCTGAATGAGGGGCGGCGGTGCGTACCTCGATCACGGAACTGCGTAAATCTCTCCATGGCAGGTAAAAATTGGAGTCGGGTCAAGCAGAGGATTAGTGAGCTCGCAAAGTGGACATGACCAGGCTATGACAGCCGACTGCCGTGGGTTTGTGTTGGAAGTGACTGGTGGGGAAATGCTGATAGATAAAAGAAAAAGAATGACTGGTAGATCACGAACACGCTATCTTATCAAAGCCGATAGTACCAGATGAAAGTAGACGAGCGAGGTGGTGACCGAGAATGTGCTCCAAGCTGGTGCTTGTTGACGGAGGTTTCACATGCGACTTGCTGAAGGCAAGAGCTGCAGCAGCTGAGAGCTAGCCTGATCGGGCAGCCGAGGTTGCTGAATCAGCTAACTAGCTCACCGCCCGCGGCAATATACATCCAGCGTCGTCCAAGTGAAAGTGAACTCTTATTAACTCCGAACCATCTATATCAATCCTATTTACATCATGTGAAAGTGAAGTCGCGTCGTTTATATATACAAGTCCCAATTCCGTCGTCATATCTCCTCGTCACTCTCCGTCTTATCCGGTTGACGAGGAGGAAGTCGGAACATCCATACGGCGACGCCCACCAGCGTAAAGGCAGTCGCCGTCATCATCCACGCCAGTCCGATCCACGGACCACCGATTTCCAGACCGATCTGGAATACTGTCGTGATGGACAAGCTCGCAATGACGTTCCCCACCGACTGCAGAACCTCAATAATGGTGAAGAGACGCGCCGTCTCATCGCGGTGCACCAACGTGGTGATTAGAGCCCGGGTCAGGAAGACAAACCCTGACCCAGAAGTTTGAACTAGAAGGCTTGGAATCAGCACGGCAATGCTGGAAGAGAGCCCAATGCCCAAGGTTCCCACGGCCAACAATCCGATACTAATGCGCATAAGCTGGAGGTCCTTCTGAGTCGGCTTCATGGTCTTCAGCAATTGCCGGGAAATGGCCGGCAGAATAAATAGGAACAACGGAATGGTCAATGCTGGCTTGAACGACATGAGAAAGTTCGCTTCGGCCAAGGTCCACTTGAACCGCGTGGAGATGTACTGGACCAAGAACCAGGACGAGCCACGGCTGAGCCGGTAGACAAGAAATGCGGTGAGAAGCAGCATGATCTGCTTGTTTCTCAAAATGAAAGAATAGGGCGCCAGATAGGACCGGAATCGGTGTTTCACCATAGCGAAGAAAGGTCGTTTCGTTGTACTTGTCGTAAAAGCGGCCTCGCCGTCCTGAATTGTCTCTTCGTCGCTGAATACCTCCCGCTCTTGTTCCTTGCTCGGGACATCCTTATACTCGGAGTTCCCCGGGGATACTTGGCTCATTTCCATGCTCGGTTGCTTCCAAGTCGGCTGCGATGGTTTCACCGGCATTGTCTCCGGTAGCGACAATGCAAAGAACATGCCAATAACCGCCAGACCCCATCCCAGCAACAAGGGTAGCCATGGGTCTAAGGACATCATCCAAGAGCTAGCAGCGCTGGACGCAAAGTCGGCCCCCATGCTAGCCACACCGAATCTGAAGAAGATCGCAGCTCTACATTTTGTGAGCAAGGGCTCGAGCGGTGCTGACATGGCACACATACCTCTCCTCCTCTGTCGACACATCCGACATCATCGTCCAGATGATAGCGAACGCCACGACAGGGCCACCACCAAACAACCACGCCAAAGATGATGCCCATACGGTTCGCAGCGGGAAGACGTTGGGGAACCACATAACGGTAAGCTGCATAATGCAATTGAGGGCAAAGCCGGGGATGCTCAGACAAATGGTGGACTTTCGTCCTCGTCGATCTGCCAAAAGACCATATGGAATTGCTAGCAGAGCACCTGGATCAAAAAAGGTGAATAAACGTCGTCGCCCGGATGTCAAGCAAAAAGAAGCGCGAAAGGGAGGCCGCTGCACGGGCAAGCTAGGACATAGCCTGGTCCGAAACAGTGGTGTCGTCGGCACCTACTCAGAATTCCATCGAAAAACTCCATATAGCCCTTCACGGCAGCCAGATCCTGTTGGACCGCCTTGACCTTGCACATTTCCTCCGGGACCTCCCCGTCCGCCCCGATCTGGGTCGGGTCATATTGCGCGTAGTATTCTCGACAGGCGATGGACTCGTATATGCGGGTGACGGGACCATTGGACATGCAGATGCCGACTTCGACGGCCAGGATCATAGCGAAGAGGGTGACCATCAAGCGAAAGCGAATTTTGCGATTGGCTTCTTTCTGGGCGTCATACTGGTCGGGCTCCTCCTGGACGGGCGGCGTGGTTTCACCCGAGGCGAGAAACGGGGCATCCTCGCGGTCAAGGGGCTCATTAGACTCGCGAGGCATGGTGCATTGCCAGTCGAGGGAGAAGCGAAAGGGAGGAATATACGACGGGATTACATATGGGCGCCAGAACCCGATCAAATACGTTCATTTAAGCGGTGAACCCGAAGTCTCGCCATGAAACCCGATAGGGGAGGGGAAAGGAGATTGGAATGAAACCGGGCAGGGGAGAGGCCAATATAAGAGGGCCGGGCCCGCCCCGAAGATTAAAAATGGCACTCCGCCTGAGGTAGTCGAGACTCCACAGGCAACTGAACCCATTAGTGAGACTAGTCCACGGGGCCAGTCACGTCCCCTATTTGAGACAAGGAGCCTGGAGGGTTTGATTTAATTCTGCCCTTCTTTCTCCCTCGCCCGTTCCGCACGCATCCGGGGAGTGAGAGTGAGAGCCACCACCTAGCAGCATTCGACACTTCTGCCTACAGCGCCTAGGCAACATCCCAAATATGTACACCACCAAAGTGATGACCAAAAGGCCACGCAAGAGAATCTTATACACGAGGACACCACCAGCCTAGGGCTTACTTTATGCACTGCCGACCCAGTAAGACGTCGCGCCAACCACTCAACCATCCTAATGATCGGACCATCGCATTCGATTGGTCTTCTCGAACCGGACTTCTGCAATTGTCAGCGGGCGGTACGTAGATGGCCAATAGCCAATCGCCAATCTCGGGCGGGGATGGGATATCCGGTCGTCAGCGGGCGGGCCGGTCTTTCAGGGGGAAGGGAAGGGACGGGAACTCCTGACGAGATGGCGATCTGTTCGATCCGTCTGCCTGGAACAATACGGAGTAACCCAACCCTTTTTCTGGAATACTTACTGTAATTAGATGGGGAGTTAGGTAAACTTTCCAAATTGGCGCAGTGGACAGCACTTATTCATTGTTCTTAGTTGAGATCCTCCGGGAAGTGAAGGATAATTATAACTGGATTCTAGTTCTCTGTACACGGAATCAGGATAGATTACATGTCCAAGTCACGAGTCACAAGATAATATAACTTAGTCGATTGGAGATTAATTTCATATACGGAGGATCCCTTCCTCTTGTTCGTGTTCATTTCCGTCCATCCTTCCATCGATCCTCATTTCCTCGTTACATCACATCACAATTGCAAGCAAGGAACACTACTCCGTACTTATCTGGCAGAACTTCAAGTAGAGTGGAATAGAGGAGAGAGGAATTTCTTAAGGCAAGTTAACCGGGCCCTGGTCGGAGAAATTACGAGTGAGCGAAGTAAGATAGAGACAAAGGAAACATGAGAACATCTGTGACAGGATGGGCCAGACACAACCAGGATCACAACTCAACCCAGCCTGACCCGATAATTATATATTGGCGCAATGCGCGTGTAAAGAAAGTAAGAAGGTGAAAAAGAAACCAAGGAGGCAAGGAAAAGAAAAAAAAGTAGATATAAAGTATGGTCTAAAAGAAAGGTAAGAATGGTACTCGGTAGTACCTGAATCGAATGTAATGAGTAAATCGTAGAGACCAGCTCTACGGCACTTCCTTGTCCCCCCTCTTGAGTTCGCCGGGTACGTCGATCGCCCCCTTAATCCAGTCCATCGATGCGATCTCGTCCAGGCTTTTCCGTTTCGTACTCCGTTTCAGTAGTCCCTCCACGCACTCGCGCGCACCCTCCAACTCCTTGCCCTTCTCGGGGTCCCATTCGCCGTCGCTATCGGCGTAGCGGTACCAGGACCACTCGACTCGTGCGATGCGGTGGGGCGTCCGCGCTCGGAGTTTGGCGGGATCGCCTCGGGTGCCGGGTAATGCGTCAAAGGGGAGCCGGTTCTCCATCATGGCGTACAGCAACACACCCAGCGCCCAGGCATCCGTGGAGCGTCCGTCGTAGGGTTGTCCCATCAGGATCTCAGGGGCCGCGTAGTCTTCGCTTCCGCAACGGGTATGGAGGAGGGGGCTTTCGGGAGGCTCGGGTATTCGTCGGGACAGGCCCAGGTCGCTGAGGGTGATGACCGCTCGGTCGTAGGTGCGCCAATCCGTGATGGTTTCCATCGATTGCATCGGGAGGTTCACAAGGACGTCTAACACAAGATCCTGTCAGTCTGGTTCAAAACAAATAATCACTACACTCACTCTCAAGTTTGATATCCCGGTGGACGATAAAGTTTGCGTGAAGGTAGCGTACAGCCGCCACCAATTCGGTAAAAATACGACGAATGGCCTGCGGGCTCATTGGCCGTGGACTCGATGAGGCCACATCAAAAAGGTCTCCCCCGGGGCAGTAATCCAAAACCAACAGGGCGCGTTTGTCGTCGCTACCAAATGCTTTCAGCTGTACCAGTGACGGGTGATTGACCGATTTGAGGATTTCGACCTCGCGCTTGAGCGAGACCTCGAGGCGCTCCTCATCCGCACCACCAGCCGGTCCGTACTCGATGATCTTGACGGCAACTAGCTTCTGGGTAGCCAAGTTCACGTCTTGAAGACTGGAAATGGTGCTGTTATCGTCACTTTCCCGTCGTTCTATGCGTGCAGCAAGGCAGACCTGACTGAAGGTTCCATGACCGAGCTGCCGCAGCTTGCGATATTTGCGACGCTGCTGCGTGCGTACCGAGCGCACCGAGTATACCTCGTCTGGACCACTTGTCAAGGGCGAAATGACGGGTTCGTTATCGCTGTCGTCATATCCACTGCGGCTGCTGCGTGGGGGCGTCGGGGGCCGAATCGTTGGTAATGCAATCCCACGATGGATCGCCAGATACTCTTCCCGGTGTAAGTTGTTGCTCGAGTCGGTGCTGGAAGATGAAGTGATCCCCGGTGGCACACCTGTTCCGGAGACCGCGATGGGTCGCGGCTTGACGGGAACGGCCCGACCGGGGGGTACGTATTCACTGAGGCTGCGGTTGCGCGCATGTTTCGAACCGGATCCTTGGTGAGGTTTTGTCGGGGACTCGATCGGTGTTTCCGACAGCTTATCCGGGATCATGTACTGCTTGCTTCGTGGTCGGGCTTCGCAAGGGCCGAACATTTGTGATGAGTCGCTGAGTCGCAAACCGAGGCTAGAGCCGCTTCGAGAAGCCGTCGAGGGTGTCCGCGACAAGGATTGAGAGTTGCGCCGGGGAAGTTTCCATGGCGACATACCGCCGATTGGCGATGGCAAGGGGGTGATGTCTCCCATGGCCATGAGCTGGGGGGAGGATATGAGGGAGGCAGGAGACAGAGAACCCCCGCTGGTGGGAGGGCCGGCGAACAGACCCCGAAGGCTTGGGGTGCGACGGGGCAAGCTGCTGGACGAGATACTGTGGTGCACAAGCGAATCCGGTTCCCTCGGAGGACTCATCTGGCTGGCGTTGGACAGATCGGTGCGAATGTGAAGCGACGGTACGGGATGATGTGGGAAGGAGTGATGCACAGTTGCATCGTGCAGTGGACCTGTTGGATATTGACCGATATATAGCGGAGGAGTCTGGAAACTCCCTTTGCCAGGGATTATAGAAGAAGCTGCACCAATTTCATTGTCACCCGAAGCCGTTGGTTTGCTGGCTCCGTGTAACTCAGGTGGATGGACAGTCGATCCTGACCTGTCGGTCGGTTGGGCCGAATCCGAATGGACCATCGAACGAAAGAGCCGGACTATCCTGGATTCCTGTTTTTTTGAATTTTTATTTTTCTATTTGTAGCACCAGAGAGAGCCCGGGGTTGGCAGCACGGATAGTGAACTATGATTGCGGGCGAGTTCGGGCTAATCCCTCGGGTCAACCTTAAGCAAACCGCGTGGGCGTACTTGGCACTAGACGAGGCCCTGGGGCCAAAGGGAAACAGGAGGCGAAGGGTGGTGATTCAGTGCATCAGCCGGAAGAAAGATTCGGGGAGAGAGAGAGACGAAATGAACGGAGAGTAAAGGAATGGAAGAAGGGGATGAGAAAGGCTAGAAAAAGGATCGGACGGCGGGAGGGGAACCGCGCAGTTCTTCCCAGGCCTTAAAAGCCAAACTGAAAACAAGTCGAGAGTACTTCCAGCTCGGCGCTGATGACGCTGCAGGAAAAATCCACGCGGGGTCAGCTGATAAACCGACTGCTTCGAGTCTAGCCGCCACGAGGAAAGGCGCTACCCCGCATTAAGTAATACCGTTGGCGGAAGGGCCAGAAGAGGAACGGATTTTGCCTGCTGCGGTTAGCGACGACGGCCTCGGCCCTATCGCAGCTGTCGCTGACTCGCTGGATCACGGTCACGGTCAGATACGGGACGCGCCACCAGCTGATAAGTTCGTCTCTGAATAGATTAATATCCTCGCAGCACGGCGTCAGCCGTGGGTGCGACGAGATAGTGGCCTTTTTAAGTTCCAACGTGATCAATCTTATCACTGAATATTAAGGACGGTCCAATTTACATTATTTGCAGGGCCAGTGCCTTGCAGGTCGCAATGCATGGTTGGTAACGGGGCTGATGATCTGCCAGGACGCCTCTTTCCTTGCCTCTCAACAGCCACGATCGCTTCCTAACCCAAAAAGTGCCAGTCGTGGTTACCGAATCGGGTCCGATTGAGGCACTGCGCTGCCGAAAAGAAATGTGGTGGTAGAATGCGGGAGGTGACGCGACAATCATCGGATCGTGGTATTACCTGTCACATCAGTGGCGATCCGATACAGTACAGAGTAGAGCACTTACGATAGCCCATACTCTATAAAGATATACGAAGTACTCCGTACACAGTACGAGAACTGTCAGAAACTCTAGGTATGGCAGCCATCCTCTTATCAACCACATTTTTCATGTTGCCCGGTTGCGGGCTGCTACAATCCAGACAGCCTGGATCCGCCGGTGTTTGAAACTTTGAACTGCTAATAGCACCCTGCAACAAACCAATTAGTGTGGCCAGCTTAATCTCGTTAATTTCCTATCTGCTCGCGATCATTTGACGCACTGTGCACATCGCCGCCCACGCTACTGTAGCGCGTGCACTAGTCGCCCGCTCTGTCGTCCACTCGAAATTGGACCGAGTCCATCCTGATGTCCTGTTTCAGGGTTTGGCGACGGATCGACGCGCTGTGCCCGAACCTACGTAAGCCATCCGTATTATCATTCCGGGTTACTTGTTTCGATGTGGGTTGTCAGTCGTACACATACACAGTACACAGTAGCGATCGTTCCAAGCTCATCGCCGGATGAAATCATGGATAAGCCCGACCGCCAAGACTAAACCGGCTGTCAGGACCTCAACAATCACCGGGCGGTTTCCCGGTCCTCGGGCTTCCGTCCAATCTTCTGTGACCTGTCCAGTTGAGAGAGAGGCCTTGCATGTGCAGAATCTGCGGTTGAGCAGCTATTCTCCGGACATGGAACCCATCTCATTTCCAGGGTACTCGTCCATGGTACGGATACATTTGATTGACGGGATTTGATGGCTATCATTCCTTGACCCCTGTGTTGGATGGTGTAGGTTGGTTGGGGATGCGACCGGTTTACTCCGAAGCCATGGGAGGATCCGTGTGCCCAGACGCTAGCTGATTACCTTGTCGGATCCGTGAACGCAATTCTGCGGCATGCCAGCGTTTGCGCCTTCTGGCAATATGCTGTCTCGGTATGCGTGTCTCGTGCTACAAGGATGAAGTCTCCGTATATGGGTATTCATCTCTATTAATATCTTGCTCGTCTTCCTCCCGGTTCCATCAGACTTTGCCTTGTTGCGCTCGATGCCTAAGTATGAGCCCGGAATTTGTGCATGCGCGGCACCCGGGCAACCTGCACTCCTGTGATGACACTGCATGCATGTCGCTTCCCCGATGCATGGCATTGCTTCCAGTTAGGCATCACTCGGCCCTTACTGAACTTGCAATACGAAATGGGCTAGCGTTCATTATTATTGATCGTCCGTAAACCATGTATCTACAGGATACTTTGAGTTCATCGCATTCAAGCTGTCAGCTAATACACAGCCGGTCCGGAGCGGTTGACCGCACCAATGGCCTGTTCAATCGTGATAATATTGACCGGCAGATTGGGAAGAATGCCCTCCAAGATGACCTACTGAATCGAAGTCGCATAGGTCGAGGGTGACTCGATCGTGTTGTTGGCAATGACGCGTAACTGGCATCACATCAGTCATTGATTACTCCGTACATCCTCTTGGATCGCCCGGTTACACATTGTAGTTGAGATCCAACAGACGGAGCGCGGTGCTAAGCACCACCCCCGAAGTACGAATTCCGGACTTCATCTGATCAGCTATGAACTTGATTGGGTTCGATCAGCTTACCAGTATCACCGTGTCGATCTTCTGGCTACTGAGGATCTCCTCGAGCGGATTGCCAGCCCCGGCGTAGTAACGGGCTTTTTGCACCACCACATCCCAATTGTCGAGGGGTTTGAAAGCTGGATAGAGTTGGGATACGGGACTCGACGCTGTCAGGTTGCCTAAGGCAGCGACGGCCAAGCCGAAGGGACTGTCGCCGATTTCTGGGCGCTGAACGTTGGAATAGTAAACGCGCGAGAAGATGCTCAACGGAGGAGGCTCCTGCTTGTGCACACTGTCAATGCGTTGATAAGGTCCAGTGACGCGATTGCTGCTATGCTTACGTGTTGATCCAGGTCGCGACAGTGTCAATCCATGCCTCTCCGACCGTGGTGGTGTTCACCGTTGCAACCAATTCATTGACCAGATCGAGATTGAGCACCGCATAGTGCTGTCCGAAGCTGAATGAGGCATTGGTGACGGTGAGGGTGATATTAAACGAGTATCTGGGGGAGGTGGTGAGAGCTTTGGTGGCGAGAAGCGCCAGACACACTTAACGAGGAGAACATGGTGATGCTTTCAATTAATATTTCGCAACACAGCAGATTGATGAGACGGGCTGTGATGTTGCGGTGTTTATGTACATCCATCTATCAGTGAGCACATCTCACTCAGCGAACTATTGGGACCAGCACATCATTGTCTTTTCGACCGATTTCACTAGTGACTGTTCTTGTTGCAGTAGTGCAGGTGGCCTGCTTGAAAATTGACTGTCGCTTTGACCATGCTCATCACAACTCTTGTTTGTTCGTACCAAGGTGGATGACGTTGCCATTTTTTACTGCAGAAAGGAAATATGAATAGCAACTTGGTGCAACTGCATCATTCTTAAGGGGTCGGAATGGAGCCGATCTCCTGCAGATCCCAAGTGGGCCGCTAAAGCTTAGGCTCGTTACTATTCCCAGATGCCATGAAGATAGAATGAGCAGGATTATCATCGGATAAGGCTCGATGTATGTTGACAGGCACAATGGTCGACTTTCAGTGCGAATACAATTCAATCGTGGATGTAGGAGTCAGCCGGTAAAGTACGGAGTACCGAGAATGTGATAGGAGGCAGGTAGCAAACACTACTCTCAGATTACTCAAGCCTGACACTTAGGCAACCTTCTCACGACCTGCAGCTATACCACAATAATGGTTTATTCCAAATCCTGCACTATCACTCTTCAAGCCACCCCCATATCATTACAGTCAAACCCAACACCGAAACCAATCTCCAATCCCTCCCACACATACTCTACTAATCCTACTACTGTATAGTCACCACAAACTCATAACCAAAAAAATTTCCCCTAACAATGAACGAACCCAACCCCGGGAGCACCTGTGGGATAACTGTGGGGAGCAGCCCTGAATAGTCTTTATCCGCCCTCTCCACAGAGCCACACCACACCACCTCAATCAAGGCTGCCAGTTGCCACATCCACCCACACCCACACCCGTCCTGAATTCTTTCCCGGTGGCCCGCTTTACTTTCCCCGGTGACACCCAGGCCTATTTAAAGATCTCATCACGTACCATGTATAAGAATCCATAAATTGGAACGATGGCTGTGCTAATCCCCTAATGGGTATGGATATGGGTATGGTTCTTGGCTTACCCTAGCTATAAGCGATGCGGCGATCAACCTATCTATAGATTATGGTGGTATGGCAAGGCTGGGAAAAGTTATATCCTTGACGGTTGACTGGTGAGAGGGGGGTTTGCCAAGATTGGAGCCGTGTGTTGGTCGTCTTCGTTGTTTCGCCTCGTTGTGAGTGCCTGAATGCTGGCGGAGTGAGCCGCTTCCGAGGATGGGTTGATACAGACGTGCCTGGAAATTGGATATTTGGCTACCTGATTGCTTAGCTTGGTATGCATTAGCAGGACGAGGATGTACTTTCCTTCAGGATAAATGTTCCTGTTTTGTTCCTATCTCTACACGTCCTAGTCTAATAATCCACGAGACCCTATTCAAAACCTAGTTGATTATATAGAAGTAAAATATAGATCATACCAGGGACTGCCTAACCACCCTCTAGCCCCAACCGGGAAGATAGATACATGGACCATGGAAGTAACTTCATCCCCAGCCCCATCTGCTCCCCTTCCCTGGCTCCCCGAGTGGATAACAGCGCATCCACTTCGGTTGTGATTGTCTCACTCACTAACTTGCTTTCTGATTCGGTATACTGCTTAATGCCAAGATGATGAGATGGGATCATGTTTCGACGCGTCAGCACGGAGTATCGTTTCGCATTTTGGTTTGGTATAATGGAGATGAGTATTGCCATGCTATGAATGCTGTTGTTCTGGTATTGTAGGTATATGCACCTCGCTATGATGAGCTGATCAACTCAGCCAGTTCAGCCAACGTACTTTGTGTCATGTAGGTACTTTATCAGTCCAATAGGTACTAGGTATAGCTCAATGCAGTAGCCCAATTAGACGAAGGATTATCCCCTTCAATCAGAGGACTGCACTGGACTGAAGCTAGTACCTACTGGCTAGGGTCTGTGGAGTGAGATCAGGGGCCAGACCAGACCAGACCAGCACCACGGTTAGGCATCGCGGTGAACTTACTATCCTGCGTACGGAGTAGTGTTTTCTATTTGTGGCTGGGAGGTGGAGTGGCGTGGCAGTGGATTGATAGACCCATAGTGGTCCGTAGGGTGGTGCCTACTGCCAGTGTCTAGGGTAGTACCGGGTTATAAGTAGAGTAGCAGGTACCCGGGATTCTAGCTCAGACCAGCATTCATACTATTCTTACTTTCGTTCATTGCTATTTCTTGAACATTCATCTTCTAAACACATTATCCCAATCCAATAATTCAACCAACCATCCTTAATCCAAGCAACCACCACAATGTCCGTGACATCTACCGCCGCCTCCGCCACCTCAACCTGCCACCAAAAACTCTACGAAATCCCCATCAAAGACGCGGCCTGCGCGATGCCCATGGGCTCCAACAACTCCGCCATTATGAGCAGCTGCTGCGGGTCCGCCTCGGTGGTCTCCTACTCCAGCTGCGACTACTACTGTCTGGCGGAGGACCAAACCGTCGGCACGTTGGCCGAATGTCTGATCAAGGCGTCCGAGGCGGGGGAGGTCTGGTGTAATACGAATGCCAATGCCACGGCCACGGGGAGTGTGCCGACTACTGGGGCTGGGACGGTGGTGTCGACGGCGAGTGCGACGTCGTCTGGGAAGGGGTCGGGGACGGGGACGGGTACGGCGAGTGGGGAGACGGCGTCGTCGACGAGTAATGCCGGTGTGGCGGTTAGTAAGAAGTCGGTGGGGGTGTTGGTGATGTTGTTTTTGGGGTCGGCGGTGGGGGTTTTGTTGTAGGCAGTGGGAGTATAGGGTGTATGATTGAGGGAGGGGGTATGTTGTGGATGGTAGACAGGATGGTTGATAGGGTGGTTGATAGGGTGGTAGGGTTGGATTGGATATTTAGCTAGGCTATGCTGTACAGTAACTGATGTATCTCGTGATCATCTTGCGGCGAATATCATTAGCTGTATTGATTTAATATTAAATATTCGTTCACTGTTGTGCACAACGTAAATGGGTTCGTGCAGTTGTGAGGTTCACGCTGTATACATAGATGGTGTATCGTCGTCACCGACAACCAGGCTGAGGTAACATGTATTCACACACGAGCATTCACACGTGTCTATCAACATGACTATCTATTTCGTGTTGGTGCAGTGAGATACATGATTCTTCTGTTGCCTGTGAACAGTTGTTGAGCATCTTGTATACTTCATATCATCCACCTTTTCTACTCATCTACAGCAAACATTTCAAAGAGTTGAACTAAAGGAATGGCACCATTCAACCTCTTCAAACTCCTCTTCCCATCAACGGTTAAAAAAACAGACCTCAAAGATCTCCCTCTCGAGATTATACTCACCTGCTTGAGCTACTCCACCCTCGAAGAACTCCTCTCCATCCGTCTCGTCTGCCGTAAGTCTGTCCACCAACCCTAAACCAAACTAAGCATCACCCAGGCCGCATGAACGAAACCGTCCTCGACAACCTCTCCCACATCACTACCGTACCCGAGCACCTAAGCGACACTCTCATCTCCCGACTGCTCTACCACGAACTCCTCAAAAAGCCAAGAAACCCAACGCCACATCACCGCCATCGTCACCCAACTTCAACAATCCGCCCAAGGCACCGAACTCACCCAATGCACCATCCCCAACTGCACCCAAGCCATCAGCACCGCCCTCACCATCCACAACGGCCGCGCCTGGGTCATACAGAACTACAAAACCGCCCCCTCCTGGCTCACCACCACCACCACCACAACCACCACAATCCTAGTCCCAATCCTCTCCGCCTGGTTCGGCCTCCACACCCTTCTAACTAACACCCTAACTCACTACACCAACATCAACACTACATACCCCCACCTCGGCACCCTCCTCACCGCAGCCACCTACCACAACGACCTCCCCCTCCTTCAAACCCTCCTCACCCACAATCTAAACCCCAACATCCCCAACAACCTCCACCACACACTCCATCTACCTCGCCGCGCGAAACAACCACCACGACATCGTGGCCCTCCTCCTCGAACACAACGACACGGACCCCCAATACATCCGATGCGATGAACTGTTCCTCGCTGCTGGTCGCCGTACAAAGGGGTCATGAAGATGTCGTGAGGGTGTTACTTGCGTGTGAACGGGTGAATGTGAATGCGGCGGGGGTGTGAAGGGGGTTATGCCGACGGCGTTGTGGGCAGCTGCGGGGATGGGGAATCTGCGGATGGTGAGGATGTTGAATTGGGGTAGGGTGGATGGTTTGATGTCAGTGGATTATGATCTTTTGAGTTTTGTTATGTTGTTGGGGTTAGGATGGGAAGTATTACTCTGAGGGGGTGGAGTAGATAAGGGGTGGCTTAGGGCTGGGATGGCCACTCTAATAGTAAGATGGAAGTATGTTCTTATGTTACTATCACGATAGATAGCCTTTTGGCGTAAAGATATAAATAGACCAAGAAGAGAGGCTACATGCCGAACTAGATTATGGTTATGTAGAAATCGAAATATAGAATCATTATCATAACAGTCAAATTAAACCAACGTGTACAGCTGGAGCCTTGAGCCATGTGTCAGAGGTATATAAGTACTAGTGTCTGTAGGCAGGTTTTCATTTCCTTCTACTACAGTACTAATCTATCCTCATCTCGCACTACTTATGGTAAACATGTGAAGTACTCTGCATCGCCTACATCCGGTGTTGATCTGCTCGGTAGTATACTAAGTTAGTATGAATACTATACGAAGTACGAATCAGAGCATAAACTTGAAGCACTTAATGATACTATCTTCAGAGCAATTATTATATACTAAACCACGTCCGTCCTCATCTAGTAGTCTAGTCGACTATACACTATGCACACTGTTGTCAACACTGTCACCAGGGTAATGACTGATCACCGCAGCACCGGCCATCCGTCCACGTATTTGATGATGTTATAGCCTAGTCGGGCGTCCTGATGTTGGTATCTTATTAGCATTATACTTAATGTCTTGCAGTCCAATATAATCTTGATAACAGACAAGAATAGACTGGGCAAGAGAAAGGACGGGAACGAACCTTAAACTCCAAACTAACCGATTTGTTCACTACCAACCCAGCAATCGTCAGTAAGCACAGTAACCACATACAATCCAATCCATTGCACCAAGAGGGATGAAGAGAGAATAAGAGAGGAGGGTATACAGTAATGATAATAAAGAACATCCACCCCCCCACTTTCATCAGTCAACACGCCCTGTCCACCAGGCGCATAGACGTCTCCATTCGACCCGTAGATGATTTCGCCTCCGCCATCGACGAGGTCTCGGCCTTGTTTGTCGACGAAGGGGCCTCGTGGGCTGGCGGAGCGACCGAGGCGGATACTATATCTATTTGGTTGTCTTTAGTATTTCCCTCACCAAGAATATGGGAGAAAAATGGGAGGAGGGATGGAGGGAGGGAGAAAGGGAGGGAGGTGTGGACATACTCCATCCCCGGCGCCGGCAACTTCTCCGGATCAAAATGACAACACTTCCCCCAACTAAACCAGAGATAATACCACGGTTTACGGTATGAGATAAACGGTCCCTCGATGGGATGCATCCCCGTCGGATCCCCACAAATCCCATCGGCTTTCTTCCCCGGTGGATGCACGACAGTCGGTTCAAAGGCCAGATGACGGGCCTCTTCTCTCCGCTTATCGATCGCTAGTAGCCCCGGCTGTAACGGGACCTGCCAGAGGCCGGTCCAGAAACTGCCAAAATTCATGTACCCTTGGTCCGTGGCGTGGTCGAGGATGACGCTCACGTCGATGGCATTGGCTCGGTCGAAGGGATACAAAGTGGACTTTTTGCCCGCGCCGGAGAGGGCCAGAGGTCCGTGGTCGGTCCAGTCGTTCGGCCCTGGGGAGGAAGAGGTTGCCACGCCGATGGCGCTGTTGCGGCAGCCGCTGTTGCTGGTCGCGTAGAAGCAGTAGTAAGTTCCGGAATAGGAGAGGGTGGTAGGCGCCCAGGGGGCTTTGAGATCGCCTTTGGGGAGGATGCTGGGCCCGTCTAGGACGGTGCCAGCTTTGGTCCATGGGCCGGAGAGATGGGGTGCGGTGTGGATGGGAATGTGCGGGCCGGAGCCGTAGGAGTAGTAGATGTCGTTGACGCGGATGATGCTGGGGTCGTGGATGTGGAGGTCGGTGATGTGTGTGGGGGGGAAAGGGCCATCATATTCAGGGAGTGTGTCGTCGAGGAGTTCAGTGTCTTGAGATGGTGAGGGGGTGTGATATCTGGTGTAGAGGGCGTAGGTGAGGAGAGAGAACAGAGTGAGGAGTGAGATGGCTTTCAGGATGCGCCGGAGCAATGGCCGGGTGAGCGGCGACTGAGAGATGGAGCTGTCGTCACTGGCAGTGAAGGATAACCATGGTAGCTGAGGCCATTGTTTAGGAATCATGCTGGATGTGATGACTCTGACTCATTGCTTGCGGTCAAGGCAACTGAGATAGCGCCAACTGGCGAGTCTGGATGTTGCAATCCTGAGTGAGGTTGAGCTCGACAGGCGACGTGGATCAGATTAAGATTGGTGTGTTGTGCTTCAGGGATGGTGGTCATGGATATTGCCGTTCGCCGTCAACCCCTCAGGTGTTCGTCTATAAACCACGTTAGTCGCGCCGCTGGCTCGGGAGGGGAGATCCTACTTGGATGCTGCGGAGCCAGAAGTCAGATGCAGCATGATGGGATGCAGTGAGCGATACCTTAGCAGTGGCAGTGGCAGTGGCAGTGGCCGGTGGGACAGGCTGCAACTTCGCTGGGCTCGTCGATCGCCCAGCCGGCCAATCATCTGCCCAGTTCCCGTGGTCCACAACACCACTACTATTCTCAGCTTACTAGGTATGGTCGAGGTAGGTATTTTCAAGCTGGCATGCATCTAGTCGGTGGAATCATAGAACTGAATAGCTCGAAGCATCATTACGCCATAGCATACAGGGTACTCGATCCAGTCCACCTGCAGTCGGATCTACATGGCCGAGATGCCAGTCAACAAGTGAACCAACGCCCAGCGCTCCAATATCACATAACAATATCATAACTACCGAACTACGATCTTGTCCACCTCATCCTTGGCCTCCGTCCAGGTCTCCAGGTTCTTGCGCGCCCAGTCCAGGTGGCACCGCGCGTATGCAACCTATCCAGTTAGCTGAGTCCACGAATCGGGTATTAAACTCACCATATACCGCCGGAGGTCCATCTCTTTGTCTTTCTGGAAGCGCTTGAGATCTTTCAACACACCGGCACTGGCATCTTTGACGTCTTTTTCGGACACCCCAAGGGCTTGCTCCAACTGCGTCTGTTAGCAGATTCCGGACACAGCAAGCGACACATACCTGCACCAAGCTCTCTTTCGTCTTCCCAATCTGATCGCGCCGTGTGCGCTCTGGATCAACATCCACAAAGCCATGGACCGCGTGGCTGATCCGACCGAAGATCTTGTTCGCCACAAAAGTCCCACTCGACGTTTTGCGATGTGCCGGAGACGAGGACCCGAATTCCGGGCGTCGCAGCGCGGGGCTTTGTGGAGGATGTGAGTTAATATTTTCCCCGTGCGTAGGAGGAAAGTCCGAGTCAATGGATGCACCGTCCTCAGAGCTAGCCGGACGGGCCTCGCCCTCGGTGCCCCCTGGAGCGCTCACGGCCGAGGACGTCGACAGCGACCGCTGGGTCCTCGTGGGCGGTCCCGGAGGGGACGTCCGGTTGAGATACTGCTCGATGCGTTTCGCCTCCATTTCACTGCGCTCCAGTGAGTCAAGTAGCGTCTTCTTCTTGACTAGCTCATCGCGCGTCATGTCTTCTTGCACCCGTTTGAGCACCCGATACCGTAGCACGCTGCGCACCACGCTGGCAAACTGTGCGCTCTCTCGCATGGGCTCGGCAAAGCTGGCGCTCAGCGAAGCGGATAGTTCCTCGGTCTCAATGTAGGATGTATCGGCGGCTTGACCCACTCGTTCAATGGCCGCAGCCACGGTCGGAGATGGTTCTGACAAGGAAAACCCATTATACCGTGCTCCGAGTTCCATCAAGTCGGCGGAGAGGGATGAAAGATGGGCCAACGTGCGACGGTTGACTTTCTCGATATTTCCTTGCAGCAACAGCTCAAGCTCACGCGTAGACGCCTCGAAATTGATAAAGTACGGATCCAACTCCTTTTCACTCAGTTTCTGCGACTCCGGCGGGAAGCGGCCAAGCAGGTCCGGGCCTGGGGTTTCAGTGGCTGCAGCTGGCGCGGGACCCCCGGCACCCCCCGACTTGAGCTTCGCGGAGGCCGATGGCACCGGTAGCCAGGCATGAGCGGGGGTGGGATTGGCGGGGTCGAGAGGAGGGGCTTTCAAGTTGTTCTTGGGCACCGACGACGCGGGGTGTGAATGAAGTACTTCGCTCTAATTGAATCAGTACACGTGAATCAGTACACGGCTGTCGGCGATCATCGGCACACCTACCCAGCTGACATTGGGGTCCAGGAACCTCCACCAGACCCCATCCTCGCGCACCTCCTTCATCCGGCGACAACGGTTCAGAAACACGGCCAGCATTCGCTTGCGGAGGTCGATAATGGAGGTGTCTTCCTTGGCTTTGGTGGGCTTGGCGGCATAATCGGCCATCGTATGCTTCTCGGGGATAGGCGGGACGATGAGGGTTGGGTGGAGATTCACGAGGGTTTGTCGTAGCGACGCGAACTCGGAATACCGTCTGCGGACCTCCAGATCCTAGATTCAATTAGCCTGATTGCTTCTGCAGCTTAAGCGCCATTTGGACATACCCCCGTGCGTATCGTGTACACGATGAAGCTGCCGCCGCCTTCGTGGTTCTTCCCGGCATCGGTGATGAGGATCGGCATCTCCGGGTTTTCGTACAGAATCTGCTCTATCCGGCTGTCGTAGACATTTTTGCGGAGGTAGCCATGACCCGCTTGCTGGTTGACGTATGGGGCGTCGTCATCGTCGCTGAGATCCTGTTGTTGTGAGAGAAAGTCCGGGGGATTGTCGGTGGATGATCGGCTAGAGGGAGAGGGAGGGGTATATTCGCGGTCGTAAAGAGCTGCACAGGTTAGTGTAAGACACAGCGACCGGATGGAGATGGGCTTACTGGGAGAGAGAGTTGCCGAATGCAGGGACTCGGAGAGATGCGCCTCGTTATCGAATGCGCCGTACGGGTTGTTATCCTCGTCGTTCCACATGACGGCGGGAGGCTGATCAGCAGCCTGGATCTTTAGGAAGAGAGAGAGAAAGAGTGGATCATGAATAGGGGAGAGAGAAGAATGTATGGAGTAGCCAAGTTGAAGCTCTGAGGGACAGAACCGAGGGAGGAATCAGCTGGAGCACCAGCCCAGGCAGCGCCGGGACTCTCGCGGGGATCAACGTCACCGCCTCGGGCGTGCCGCAGCGACCACCTCCGCCGCCTTATAAATAGATCATCTTCCACCACTTCGCATTTTGCTAGCTACAGGCACCATGACAATCCAACGCTATCTGCCAATTTACCACCCACCCTGCGGTTCCTGCGCTTCCGCTCTCTGCTGCAGAGCCGCTGCTAACGCACCGGGATCCGGCCCTTGCTGCATCATTCCACCGTGAGGCTCCCGTCTCTCCGAACCCGCCTTACTTGGACCCCGCGGAGCACTATGGGGCCTGTAGCTCTTATTCGAACCCTGCTTGCTACCCCTCGGTGCTGACGGAGGATCAAGGGGATGGCGTGCATATCCTTGTACGGAGGGAGGGTTACCAGGAGGTTCCGGCACAAGTTGAGGAGCATCCCATTCATTCAGCCTAGCCATTCTGTCAGGCGTTCTAGCAGCTGCAGACGGAGCAGCGGGCATGCCGTTTCTGTTCGACGGAGGCCGGTTCGGAGACTGCCGAGCAGGTTGCTGATGTTCCCACTCATCTTGAGAAGGAGGTTTGCTGGGCAATCTAGCCGGAGGTGGGGGACCAGGCATGCCGTTTCGGTGTGAGGCAGGTTTGCTAGGAGGTCTTGACGGGGGCTGTGGAGCTGGAGCATCCCATTCGCGCTGTGACGGAGGCTTGCTAGGGGGACGTGATGCAGGCTTGCTAGGAGGTCGACATGCAGGCTGTGGAACTGGAGCATCCCACTCGCGCTGCGAAGGAGGCTTACTCCCACCGCCAGCAGCAGCAGTACCAGCCATAGGAACCCCACCGCGATCTGGCCCCGGCGCAGAAGGACCAGCTCCTGCAGGCTTCTTCTGGTTGCGATGTTTACCTACCTCTCGACACTCCACCCAGTGTTTTTTGCCGCGTCGGTCTGCAAGTTCGATCTTCTGCACGGTGACTTCGGGTGGACGGGTCCGACGCCGTTCGAAGTGGTCGTTGTGGGCGCTGGTGCGGAGCTTGCGGTGCCACCAGAGCCTGAGGATGTAGACCATTACGCACATGAAGAGAAGGAGCGCGACGAGGATGATCACGATGGTGGTGTTGGGAGGCATGGCTGCGTGTGATGTCGTAGGACTGAGGTGAGTGTTAGTAGTGTGTGATTCGTATGGGAGGATGTATTACTGGCTTCACTGATGCAGGATTGTAAAGTACGCGAGGTAAGTGAGGACGCGTCCGACTTGACATGCAAAGCAGTGCTATCGCCATGCAGCGTAGCAAGAAAAGGTGGGCATAAACAAACCATCAGCCCAATGCATACAGCAGTGAATGGTAACATCTACTTGTATGACCTGTTTGTTCTACTACCAAAGACCGAACCACCGTTCATAATAACCAAAACAGTAGCGTAAAATTCATCTCTAGACTTTTCTCTATACCTAGCCACCACCCTCACAATCAATCACAATAACTCCAAAGCACCCCTAATCCTCGAAACCCAATCATCATGCACCAAACACCCCTCCCCACGCACAAGCAACGCCTGCAACTTCCCCTTCAGCTCCTCAACCCGTTCCTGACCCAACAGCGTAGCAGCAGCAGAATCCCTCGAAACCAACACCCCCGCCATCGCGAACAGCCGCACACCCAGAGTAAACGTCTCCGGCTTGGAAGTCCAACCCAGGAGGCCATCCTTCTCGGACTCGGTCGCGAAGATCTCCCCGAAGGAGGAGAGGCCAGTGGACACCCAGTTGAAGAGGGCGTCGAGGGAGACTTCATCGAAGGCGGATTCGCCGAGTTGACGGAGTCGGGCAGCCCAGACGTCTACTTCGCGGACTTCGTCGATGAAGAGGTTTTGTTTCTCTTCTTCGAAGAGGATGGTGCTTTCTTTGCGGAGGGAGGAGAGACGGGTGGAGATGGGGATGTATCTCGGGATGGAGGTGCTGAGACGGGGTTCTTGGTCGGCAATGTAGGCTGTCATTCTTTGGTAGAGGAGGCGGGAGGTGGTGTAGTTCGTGGTGATGAACTTGGAGAGGAGGTCGCTGGCGTTCAACGGGGATAGGGCGACGGCCTTGGAGGGAGAGACGGAGGAGTAGGAGAGAACCCAGCTGGCGGTGGAGGCGGCGAGGTCACGCAGCTCTTCGTCGTCGTCGTTGAGCATGTCGTAGAGGACTAGGTAGATCTCGAGTAGGGCGCTGTCGGTGCGAGGAGGGTTGCCAGCGGAGCGGAGGGCGCGTGCAAATGCCGCCACGGAGGATACGGCAGCAAGACGTGTGGTGAATTCCTGGTGGGTTAGCAGTGGTTTGAGATAGGGGGTGGGCTGAACGTACTGTCTCCTCTTGCATGGCGGACTGGAGCCGTGTTGCCCATTCGAGTATGTCCAGGTCTGAGCTCTGGCGGCCTGCGATTGTCTTCAGGGCAAGAAGGCAGCCTTCGAGGGTGAGTTCGGCGTCCGAACGATCTCTGTTCCAGATGTTCTCGCTTGAAGCAAGCTTGAGGTGCTTCTCGAGGGTCTCCCATGGGAGGTCCATCTGAGTGACGATTTCATTGTGAAAGTCTAGCACAATCGACAGAGCAGAGGCCAAGCAGGAGATTGCTGAGGCCTTGACTTCCTCAGGATAGGCACCGAGGATCACGGCGTAATAGAGTTTGATCAACGCTGGTCTGTACTGATCCTTCTCGCCGAAGATCTCCTGGATGCGCTCCAACAACCACTGACCAGCATTGGGGTCGAAGCGCGAGACAACACCGAGCAGCGGCTCTACCTCGCCCAACTTATCTGTCACAAACATCTGCAGAACAGTGACCCACGAGATAGCGCGGCGGAGGAGAGAAGGAGCGCGGGTAGTGCTCAGAGTCTTCCAGGATGGGTGCGACGAATCGAATACGAACTGCCGAATGTCGGCAAACGAGTAGAATTCGGCCAGGTAGTTAAGCGTAGAGATCATTTGTCCTGCAACAGGTTAACCAGGCATCTACAGAGGCGATTCGGCTTACCCTCTGCTCCGGATTCTATGCTCTTCTCGACGACATCGCTCAGGATTTCCAGTAGAATACTGGCAACGAACGGGGACTCCGCAAATGGGAAGGATGAAGCGAAGATGAGTTTCAGGGTAGAAGACACCTCATCAATGTGCTCTGCAACTAGTTAGTAAGAAAATGCGGATCCTCGGCACGACATACCGGTCCAGAAAGAAAACGAGCTCGACGCAAATCTCCGAAGAGAATACTTGATACAAAGCGCTTCTCCGTGGAGATAATCCTGCGTCATAGTGTCCCTCTGTACATCCAGCAACGCCTTGATGCTGGCCAAGACATCTGAACGGCTCAACAGCGAAGCATACACTCGAGCTGCATGTTCTCTGATACCCCAAACCGGGCTCTTGAACTGTTCCCGGACGAGTCCCCGCAAGGCCTCGTCGTCGACGCCAGTGACATTCGGGACCTTTTCAGCAATCAGCTCCAAGGCTGGGAAAACACGCTCCGTAACCCTGGCGTTGTCGCTCTCGCTGGCGTTGTCGCTCTTTTCGGACGGACTGAGAAGGGTCGGCAGAAGTTCAAACAGGCCGGGATATTTCTGGAAGGAAACTCTGGCACCTGGCTCCGAGCCTGAGATGCCACCGAAGCCCAAGCCAGTGCCAGTGCGGCACATGCGCGTCAACAAGGCGCGGAACAGCATCAGCCCAGAGTTGCGAAGGGCCCATCTACAACGGTCAGAACGGATGACACAGAGCTTAAGCAGCACTTACATAGGCGATCCCAGGCGTTCAGCAGAAAGTCTCAACGCGGGCATGATAAAAGGCTCCGTATGGGGTCCCAACTTGGTGTTGGTAAAGATATCTTTCAGACAGTTCATCGCATGCACCTGCGGCAGGGGCACGTCCTGTCTCGACGGGTCATGCTCGGCGGGCAAGTGAGAAATCTCGTGAAGGTCCTTGATGACGCTTTGGAACAGCGGTCCGCCGGGCTTGGAGGAGAGAATGCCGACAACCAGGGCAGGCAGACCAGCCGAGCGGCGGGTGAGTTTGGACGCGGACTCGAAAATGATCTTCTTCGCCTCCTGGTACCACCGAGTCGGCAGGGCAGTGATTTCCTCGCTCTTTGACTGGCCGCACCGTTGGCAGCAAGTAGCGAATGTTTGGGACACGGTTGAGAAGGCTCCGCGGTGCCGGAGTTCAGCGAGCTGGATGAAGCTGAGCGTTCCGATCTTTTCGAAATGATCAACGGATAGTCCAGACTCGCCTTCTGGACCATATGCCTTGTTGGCAAGCGTGGCATGCAGGAGAAGGCTAGCAAGTCAGTATAAGTAGCCAATTCGAGGATGGAACGCACCTGGATTCGCGAAGAGCACGCCAGGAGTAAGACAGGATATCTTTAGGGCCGACACCAAGTTCCTCGATGGGGTCATCTGTATGGCCTTCCGGCGAGTCGATGCAGAGCACAGGCTTGACTTCATTCCAGATCTGGTCGCAGACTTGCACGATCCGTGCATGGACAGATTTCCAGTTGTCGTACGAAGGTTGCCCGCTCGATACCAACGAGTAGAAGTTGGGAGTCGCAATGATGTACCTGTTCCGTTAGTCTACACTCCGCAAAGCTGTGAAGATCACATACCTTAACGCAGATACATATCCATGCAAAGGTGCGTCACGCATAGAATAATTGAACAGGCCCCCAGCCAGGGAGAGCTTCTGTTCTAGCTTCTTGAGGAGAGTGTCAACCACTGCGGACTTGGTCTCCCACCAGCGCGCATGTTCTCCCTCCACGGCGGCTGCGCGGAAGAGGATATGGTACAAACGAGCCACGGTATCTGCATAGTCGGCTCTGCTGGTGTTGCTGGCCAGTTGTTCTGCCTTGGCAAGGCCTTCAATGATCTGCGGGATCTCTCCAGCGTGTTTGGCGCTATCGAACAGGACCTCCTGTGGGAACAGATTCAGAAGGTAAAGCGACGTGGCTCGCACTTCCTCGAAAGGATCAAGCAAAAGATCCACCAATAACCTGAGAAGGGTAGGCTCAAATACGTCCAAGCTGCAGAGCCATTTCGTCTTGATGCCATCTGTTGCGTCGTATCTACTATCCAGACCAGACTCCAGGAACAGTATCAGCGTCTTCAACGCAGACACATGGCGAGGGTAAGAAGCCGTGGGCCGCAGGTCCGCCTTGAGGAAATCCAGATACTCTTGCATGCATGCCCGAGTGGTCGTGTCATTCCGGGCAAGTTTCGGTTGTTGCTTCTTGTTCGCCGGGGCTTTCTGGTCGATGGGGCCGTCCTGGTCTTCCAAAAGGCCACCCTTCAGGCGGATAATCAACTTGCGAATCATACCCAGGATTTCGCCTCTCGAATAGGAGTCCGACTCGGTATGCATAGACGGCAGTCCACTCAAGACCGCTTTCATCGTTGCCGAGGAGACGGGTCTTGTCGTCGATGGCGCAGTAATGAGCAGAGAAAGGGCAGCAATTCTAATGCTAATGTCTTTATGGAAGAGGAACTGGCCAATAACTTCGCTCTTCAAAACAAGCACATTGTCGGTATTAGTATTGGAGCCTGCTTTGGCGATGTATTCTACTCCTGTCAGCATGTCCATAACCAGACCCAGGCAGTCACTTACGATCCTCATGAATGAGGCCAGCCTTCTTCGCAATCTGCAGGGACGCGAACAAAAGCATAAACTCCGCCCGCGGGGCATCGCTCATATCACCAACGAGAAGGCTATTGAGTGGCAGCCGTTCAATAAACGATTTGAATCCGGCCGGGTCATTGGAGAAGGATGGCTGGAGAACATAGGTGCACATATACTCCAAGTTATCCAAGTTCCTCAGCAAGATGTGGCGAACAGGTGCTACCCAAACGGACACCAAGTACTGCGCATCAGGTGCAGCCTTGACCTTCTGGAAGAAGGCTCCCATGGTATCACCCGAGGCGGCGGCAAGCTCGGCCTTGGTAGCCCGAGCCAGCATACCCAGGACCAGAACCTCGGTGGCTGTCTGGTACCGATCCTTCGAGACATCCTTCTGAAGATACTGCGAGATGTTAATAGACAGAGCCTTGCAGTCCTCCTTGAAAAGCGCCGACCAGCTCTCATAGTGATCTAGAAGCCACTGGTCAGTCAGCGCGATCAGCTCCAATGGCGTGACCGCACTCTTGCGAAGCAGCATCTCCAACGAGGCGAACGAGGCCTTGAGCCGCGCGCGGGGCTCGCCGAGAATGATGCTGGGAATCGTAGCTTCAACAATCTTCTTGCGGAGTGCTGACCGATCAAACTCCTGGCGAGTCTTCACCAGCAAAGCGACCAGCGACTCCAGCACCTGCTTCATCGGCTTAGGCTTCACATCCTTGTATCGGGCCATAAAGACCTCGAATACTGACAGCCAAGTCTCATCGGAGCGGGCGAGCTGTCTCGTGCCCTCACAAGTGGAGGTCCGCGCCGCATCCAGAAAAGCACTGAGCGCATTACAAGCGGCGGTAGTATGTGAGTGCGCGAGTGAAGCGGTAGAGTATGTCTCCAGGAGTGACTTGAACACCCGATTCACTTTCCTTGGAGATGTCAACTCCCAATGAATTAAAATGGCAGTCGGAAGCACTCTTACTCAATATCATCACATGCGTTGGTAAACTTGACCAGCGGTCCCTTGCCAATGCGCACGAGGGTGTCTTCCGGCAAGATTTGTATAGTCTGCGACAGTTGCTCCATTTCTAAGGCGAGCCCGGCACCCCCAGGGGCACCGGATGCTGGATTTCCGGACATACTTTTTTTACAGAAACGGCATGGCAACCTCCAGGGAGGGGGTTCAATTAACAAACCAACGCAGATAAAAAATCCCAAGCTCCAGCCCGCCCCCGCGTTTCTGATCGTGACTTTTGCCTCTTGGTGGATTTTCGAGAGCGGGTCCCCGAATCGGGTTAGCCTCGGCACTACCATAATCCGACGCCAGAGTCCGCCGAGCGACCGACCGCCGCAGTCCGCCGTCAGGAAAGTCACGGGGCTGAAGTTTTTGTTTCTCGGACCTTGAATTACCTGCTCCGACCTCGCGACCATCTCAGCTATCCGGGTTCGCGACTCATCCTCTTCTCCTCCTCTCCCCCTCTCCTTTCTCCTTTTGTATTCGTATATACACCTTTAATTTTTCACAATGTCGAACATTTGGGACTCCCTCAGTGGCCGCAAACAATCCAAGGGCTCCGAAGCCACGGCCCCCGATGCATCCAGCTTCCTTTCCGACCTCCCCGACCCTACTCAACTGCACCCTCTCGCCGGCCTGAACCAAGATACCCTCGACTACATCACTCTGGAAGATTCCGCGCTGGACCAAACGCCCGGCTCGCGCTCCGTGCTGCCGTCCCGCGGCTGGACCGATGACCTGTGCTATGGAACCGGAACGACTTATCTGGCCGCGTTGACTCTGGGTGGTGTGTGGGGTTTGGCTGAGGGATTGCAGAAGACGCCTGCGTCAGCTCCGCCCAAGATTCGTCTCAACAGTGCGTTGAACTCCATCACGAGACGAGGCCCGTTCCTGGGCAACTCGGCCGGTGTGGTTGCGATGGTGTACAATGGGTTGAACTCGGGTATTGGCTATGCGAGGGGCAAGCATGATGCCGCGAACAGCATTGTGGCGGGTGCTTTGAGTGGAATGGTGTTCAAGAGTACGAGGGGTGTGAAGCCCATGGTGATTTCGGGTGGTATTGTGGCTACTATTGCTGGTGGCTGGACTGTAAGTGATTGATTCCCGCGGCTATATGGGATTTAGCTAACAAGAATTAGGTCCTGAGCAAGGCATTCCTGTAATTCAGCTAGCAACATCACAGCCCCATCTACTGTATTTTAGCAACAAGCGAACCGAATCGAATCGAACCGAACAAGTCGAGTCGACTGTCCGTCCACCGCGTCCGGAATCCATATGACATGATTGTATGGCCTAGCAAAAGTGGAGGTACATTTGGGTTGGTTTCCGCTGTATTAGAACGGTTTCTTTTTGTCGTCTGTCGTCCTTTTCGTCTCACATCTTCCCTCCGGCGTATGAAGCATTCTATGTGGCATTATCCATGGATCGGACCGGCATGGTAATGGGTTTATTTTATTTTTCACTTTTCTGTACATATAATGGTACTTGTTTGGCCGATGAAGAGACTGGATGAGTCTTGGTCTGCGCTTGATGTCATAGTGCCAATGAAGATTCATGCTATATTCCATTAATTCAAACAAACCCCTACAGCTTATGCTCAGATACTCATCAACACCCAGCTTTCTGTCTGCGGCAAACACGGCCCATGCTAACAGCTCGACCATACCCTCGTGACCGTTTACCGCCGCTGCAAGCAGAAGCAGATTGCCAAGATCTGGCCCGATCACACGCATAGTGGCAGTTACAAAACAGTGCATAGGTCTTGTATTTTGAGGTTTATGAACCTTTCTGACCCAGGCGCTATTTCTGGATAACCAGGCATAATGTGTCCCATTGCTGAGTTATTCTTATAATTGTAGAAAGTGAGCAACTCCACTATATATCAGAGTACCAAGGTGAGAAACTCAAGCGGTACCTATCCACACACGAAGGGTATCCAACAGAAACACCTTTCCTAAAGGTGTTGGTTTACCAGATAAATACAGGGGGACCGTTCCTTGTATGTACATAGAGCTATCACAACTACCATAAAATTATGTGGGTGGGGAACCTTATTCCAGAGCGCTTCTTGAATAAACTTAATATATTAGCGTGACCCATACCGTCGTTAGATGTTATCCAAGACACGTTATGAGGTGATGTGAATGCTATATATACCTTTTACTATAATGCGGGTACCGCTGATTGTAAGCCTAGAAATTAGAAGATTTAAATTTGACCAGTTAATGTAGGTAATAAATGTGGCAGGTGTCATTGAAGCAAATTGGGCAAGGTCATACACTCGGTACAGTATCTTGCACAAATACCATGCTTACCCTAGAGTCTGTCTGCATGCTTCATAATTTTCTTCTGCTGTGCATCGCTGACCAGCCATAAATATGCCAGATACATGGCGTACGGCTTCCGGAATTCACGGAAAACCAAGTAGGATGTCAGAATTTACCATCGACTGAGGCAATATATATATATATATATACATATATATTCGCGTTTAGCCTGAAGGATGGAATATCCCAACATCAAGTATCATTATCTTATACGGGAGAGATAATTCTGCGTCTTCCCGTCTACTCAGCCGCACGTAGCAACAATTCCAATCACTCACCAGTCAAACCGGCACGAACGCCTTCCGTCTTTCCACTAACGAACTGAATATTATTCGTATGAACGATATACAGCATTCAGTTGTCGACATATAGGCATATCTGGAAATGACCTCAATGGTGTTTTCATTCTTTACCTAAATAAGATTAGCCGCTGATAATCTGCTCCACTCACGACGCGGCAGGAGCTTTGGTCTTCGCGTTTATGCCAATCTTCACCAAGACCAGATATATTCCTGTGGAGCAATGCATGCACCAAGGAACCCACATGATCCTGAGTCCGTACTCTACAACTCCGACACAGCCACCATGCACGCATCCATGGAAACAGTCACTGCCCTTTCCTCGCCGCTGTTGTTTTCGTCCGCTTCACCGAGCAAGACATTGATATGCAGCTCCCTTTCCATGTTTTCGCCGGGCTTTATTCGGCTTCTCTATGGTGCACAAAGCTTGAGTAGCATCCTGCGACCTTCGTTGAGAAAACCCGCGTTGAAGAGGGGCTGGTAGCCGAAACGGGACACTATTGGCGGCAGACAGTTGCATTCAATCGGGGTTAAGAAGAAGTAATCCCGTACGGGAAAGATCTGTGGTGCCGACGGGATACACCACGTTTGCGATATTCAAGCTGCACTGAAACGGTATGATCTGCATGTACAGGATGTGGAGCTATACCAATCACAACAATTGCATGATGGAGGGTTCCAATCCATCAATAGTGAATGGTATACTTCTTATTGGCCGTCTTCGCTTACGGGGCCGATGAATCAACGGAACGAAGGGTCGCCAATAGATTGAGGAGGTCGGTTATTTTGATAGATCAGTTGATGAGTTGTGAATTAACCGAAATCGACTCTATATAAATTCTTGGACAAACTTGGTTGAATTCTCAGTATATTGCCTCCTAAGCTGGCAAACTTCTGATTCTCTACGGTCTTCTTTTTGGCAAACATCCTGTCACCATGCATTTTTCCTTCCCAACCTTAGCCATCCTTGGGTCAATGCCCTTTATCGTTCAAGCCCAGCTCACCGGACATGTCGGACCTACAACTTCCGCTACAGATAAGGCTGCTGTGAAAACATGCAATGTCTTGGATTACGGAGCAGTGGCAGATAATACCACCGATGTTGGTCAGCCAATTATGGACGCTTTTACTGACTGTGCGTCCGGTGGGCTGGTATACGTGCCAGAAGGAGACTATCTTCTTATCAATTGGGTTGGCCTTGTGAACGGAACTGGGGTTGCAGTCCAGCTCGACGGCGTTCTATACCGTGGATCTGATCCAGGCTCTCAGGGGTATATGTTCTCGATCAGTGATAGCTCTGACATCGAATTTTTTAGCTCTACTGGTAAAGGCGCCATTCAAGCCAGCGGATACTTATACCATCTCCAGGGTACTCGCATTGGACCGCGAATTTTGTCAGTTGGTGGTGTTACAGACTGGTCAGTTCATGACCTTGCCTTGGTGGACGCGCCGATGTTCCACTTCGGTATTGGTGATGCTTATAATGGTGAGGTTTATAATATGGCAATCCGAGGTGGGGATTCCGGTGGCTTAGATGGAATCGATGTTGCTGGTAGCAATATCTGGGTTCATGATGTAGGGAATCCTGGCCCATAATATCAATGCTAGCTAACGATTATAGGTTATGGTCACCAACAAAGATGAATGCGTGACTATAAAGGTTCATATTCCACCCCTTCTCCTGTTAATTCTTATGCTAACACAGCCCCTATTAGACCGGTGCCGCTAATATTCTCGTTGAAAATATTTATTGCAATATCAGCGGTGGCTGCGGCATGGGGTCCCTGGGAGCCGGGGCTAATGTCACTGATATAACCTATCGCAATGTGTACACATGGTCTTCGAATAACATGTATTTGATCAAATCAAATGGAGGAAGTGGCACTGTCTCTAATGTTCTCTTGGAAAACTTTATTGGTACCCACTATCCATTGATCGATCACACTGGAAGAGGCTGGATACTGACTCTATGTCTACGATTTAGGTCACGGAAACGCCTACTCGCTGGACCTTAATGCGTACTGGTCGAGCATGTCAGCCGCCGAGGGAGATGGTGTATATTATACCAATATCACTTTCTCTAACTGGACTGGTACCGAATACGACGGCGCTAGAAGGGCACCTATATTTCTTTCATGCCCTGCTGAGGTTCCCTGCACAGATATCACCGTCGAAGAGGTGAATATATGGACAGAGGTTGGAGACGAACAAACCTACTTTTGCGGAAACGCTTATGGCACCGGTGTATGTCTTAATGAGGCTGCGACACCAACATCCTATGCAAGCACTATCACCGTAACATCAGCACCATCCGGATACTCAGCAACCAAAATGGCCGAGGATCTTTCTTCAGGTTTCGGCTACACGTTGTCCATTCCAATTCCAACACTACCAGCATCCTTCTACCCTGGAGTGACACCGTACAGCGCGATTGCAGGTAGTAGCTGAGCGGGGTTTCAGCTGCACACGCAGATCTTACTATCGATATTGATGAAAGCGCTGGGACTGAGGTTGTCAGCATTTAGTTGCTGTCCCACAGAATCTGTAGAAAACTTCGTACTCTTACACAATTCTTTTCCTTCTTCTCCCAAGTCTCCACTGTGAAAAAAACATACTGATACTTCTCTTCTTCCTTGTGCTTTTCCGTTGTCGCTGCAGAATGTTCTCAAATTCTTCAGAATTTATGCTTCGACGCTTTCTAAAAATCGAGCATTTCTGCTGTCGTCATATGTGATCAAGTGTCTCCTTTAAAATTTTTTTTTCTCAAGCATTCCAATTATCCATAATAGTTCTACTTGGGAATGAGTAACGCCCAGCTGGTTTCTCAATTACTATGCTCAAATAAGCCGCGAAGCTTTTGAACCCACTGAGGACCTTCGGCAGATTGTCCAGTTGTGTTCAGTGATGAAGGAGAGGTTGCCATGGCAGAATCACAATGAATGGAACGACTCTGTACAGCTTCTATCCCAGGTTAGAGAATACTTTGCTATTTGCTGTTTCAACTGTCACATATAACCATAGGGTGTAGAGAATAGGGCTTCCCGTCCGCTCAGCCGTACTTAAACTATATTAATTAAACATGGCAGACTGGCAGGTGAGTCTTTGCATTTCACATTCGTCCCTTGACGCTCGGCGCACTGGACGAACTCCATCTCTTTTCTGCACCCACAGGTATACTGTATGTAAAACGAAGTGCACATTGTGAAACCTGAGAGATGTTAGGCATAAGAGTTACATTAATCATAAAATACTGTTTACCGTGATTCGTAAGTTTCCAACGAAAGACGAATTAGAAAGTCCCTTAGCAGACGGTGGAGAGAAATCAGATGGGCTTGGTATATTTTGGGCGCTCTGGGGTGTACCGGAAGAAAAGGGTCAACTGGGAGGAAGCAATAGAGAATGAGCAGATTGAGCTTTACTACGTTCTATTTGTGAACCTGCAGGCGCCTATTTATATACATGAGCAGGGCTGCTGTCAGATTGCTGTTTTGCTGCTGACATGAGTTGCGCTTAGGCTGCCCACTAACTATCCAATAAAGACCAGTAATCTGTCAGTAGGATGCATCATGGTCACATCACATCACATGGATCACACTTCACTAGATTTAACCTATCATTGAGGCTAGAGGATGCACATGTACCTATCTTGGAAAAGATCATCGGCGCTGTTGCTTTCACCTATGTGACTCAAGAACTGTCTCGACCTCCGCGGTTAAGTCTTTGCATTTTCTTGCGTCTCTTGATTCCCTTAATGTCCTCCTGATCTTGCCACCTAATTAAAAAAAAGATCTTCTCCTTTGCCTTTGTCCAGATGAGTCAGATATCCTCACCTCCTCGCATACTTTCGATGGAGGTATCGAGCAGGGATGACAGCGAGTACAGAATATTAGTTCAAAATCGGGTCAGATATTTGATCATCAGCGCTGGTACATTCGAACGGTCAACACTTTCCATGCCCCTCAGCTCATTGCCTGAATTTCCTAAAGATTATACCTGGAATGTTGCATACGTCAGTCGAGATACATCGAGCGGTGAGGTCGCAATGAACCTACAGCACAGAAACTTCATTGGCATAACAGACCTTTGGCATCCTGTGCTGGTTGACTGTCTCGATTTAAAAAGGATCAAACAGCTCACCGCTACCACTTACGAAGCAACTTACACCTGTAACGGGTCGTTGGCTACTACGAGATCGCCAGTTGTCATTGCGAAGGTTGCCCGATTTGAGTGGGAAATACCTCGTTTATTGCTGGAGACTCTCATGTATAGGAAATTGGAAAACACAGGTCTTGCCCCAAGATTCATTGGCCATGTCCACGAGCATGGCCGTGTAATCGGCTTTATGCTAGAAAAGCTCCAAGGGCGTGAAGCAAAAATCCAGGATCTTTCGTCTTGTCAAGCTGCCCTCCAGCGCCTACATGACATTGGCATCCTCCATGGGGATGTCAACAGATACAACTTCATTGTTCAAGATGGGACGGTGCGACTGATTGATTTTGAGAAAAGCCAATTTTGTAATGGCTCTACTGCAGCTATGCAAGCCGAGATGGATAGTCTATGTGATCAGTTAGTGGAGGACACCGGACGCGGTGCAGGTTTCGCTCGGTGAAATTGGCCTGACTGGGAAAGCCGTCAGTTCCTCTCGGGCTGCTTCCAGGACCATGTTAACCAACTAGTTAGGCAATCCTCTGTTACGCCGATCGCCCTTGCTTATAGGTCAGAGAATGATCGCGATTATGCTAATTGATTTGTATTCGCCGTGTAGTATAATAGTTATTGCAATAAAGAATCCCCACCTTTCCCCAATTTATAAGGAGTCAGCACTATTCGAGTGCTAGTAGGCAATATACCAGTCCGTTGGAAGGAGCGTGTATGTTGATTCCGCGTGCTATTTGCTGTCAAAAGACATAATAACATCCCGTTTTTTGAACCAACCTCCACGCCTGACGAATTCCGAGACGTTAGCGACATCGACCCCTTGATTACTCAACATCCATAGGTTCTGGGCTTCTCGACATTCCCAGAAGTGTTCCATGAATTCTTCATAAGAGTACACTTTGTCTCGTAGAGCACAAGCATTGGACTGAACCCTTGATGACCTCAGAGCCCTTTCCAAAGCAATTTGGCAACCACTACAGCATATCCCATTCTGTACATCACCGCTTTTAATATCGAGATACGGTAGGGCGGTAGTCACCATATAACGTAGTAACGCCTTTTCCTTTGATTGTGCCACTCGCGCCCTCTCATTTGCTTCACGTAAGGACAATCTGCTAATAAATTCTGCCGGCATGATTTGGGTTCTTTTCTTTCGCACAATCTCGTCCATTGAATATATGCCAGGCAATGATCTTATCGTAGGCACCAAGCTGTATAGGCCACGCGGGCTCGAGTTGAAGCGGTTTTTCACGACAGATGATGGTAAGAGGGAGGGAAGAGAATCTTCCCGAATGCAAGAGAAACAACATCTCGTGAACGACAGAAGAAATATGAAGCCACCAAAGGAGCCGCAGAAATGGCAGTCCCTCGTACAGAGTACTTTGAACAGGTCAGAAAGTGTGAACCAAGACGCAATTTTGGTTTTTAGTATAACACACAGAGCCTCAAAGGCATGGGTAATTGTCGCTTCGTAGCCACGGGTCGTTCTAACGATTTGGTGCGCACGGCGATTGACATGACGCAAGTTGAGCAAAGATTGAATATCAAGGAGGAAGCATATCTCATAGACAATTTCAAGGGGCAGAATCTGAAGATGTCCAAGTCCTGAGGACGTAGCATTGATAGATCGAAGCAGCGAGCTGCGTACTTGGTCGTGGTCACGGGAATTTGTTCTGGCAACCGCTAGATCGAAGTCATGCCGATGATATGAACAGACGCGGAGGATCTCCATTCCAGGTGCTCTTTCGAACTCGCAAGGTGATGCGGCTACTTTTCCTGATTCCATAGCTAGACATAAGTCACCGTTTGATATCTGACGCTGCTGAACTTCTAGACACGGTCGGTATTCCGTTTATTCCGTCGCTTTTTTAGGAAGAGAGCTTTAAATTGCGGTGAAATAGTACCGGGATGCGTTCGTTTTGTTTCCAAAGAGTGGGATAATATTTAAATTCCGTCGAGTAGGAGATAGGGCAGAAGGGAGATGATGATTTGACTCTGTAATACACAAGGAAGGGGCGCACTGGTCAAGAAATCCCGTGATCCTTACTGCCTGGGGCATCAAAGGGCCTGGACAAATGCCTAACTGGAGCCAAGCCTTCGATTTATGCAAACATCAGAGATGTAAATAGGTATTATTGACCACCCCTACTGCTCACAAACGGTGGGGCAGTTCCCGCATAGTCATCGCCTATGATAGGCTGGGACGGCAAATGAATAATACCGATACCGACCCCGCTTTTGGAAAACGCCCACACCGCTTAGTGGAGCAATTGGGCACGTTGTTTAACTCTCAACAAGTGTCAATCTCAATATTGGATAACTTGTGCTGTCGAGTTACCCATGTTTGGCATAAGATATTTTCAGAGCATTGTATTCCATAGGCGAAGGGTTTTTATCGGCAAAGGTCAGCCCCTCGTGCAAACAATGACACCGCTATTTCACCATCAAGCAAACATTGTTACCATGTCAGCGATATCTCATGGCAGATCAAATTACGCCCCCCTGGGAGTTTTGCTAGCTCTCCCCTAAAACCGCCGACTGACGGGAAAACCGCGTCTAATATACGCTCAATCCTTGACTGATTTGAAAGCCATTACTGAGGATCCCCCCGACTCCTTGGCTAGTTTACCCTCTTAGACAGGAGAAGTACGAGAACGTACTGCAGGTCTTAAGGTCTGATCCGGGCCTATTAAATAAATTCACCTCGTATCCCACGGCCATAACTTATCCGCCTTCTCAACCGTCATATTCTCATCCCCCCTCTCCTCCGCCTCTCTAGCCGTCTCCATCCACTGCTCATACGCAGCCCGATGGGCCTCCCGCGCAGCCTCCCATGCCTCATTCGGAACCCACCTATTAGAATTCGTATCCAAGGACTTCATAAGCCAGACTTTTAACTTCTGCACCGTCTCGAAGTCCTCATAGTCCCTGGAATGCCGAGCCAGCTTTTCCTCTGTCGGTATATACGGACACGAGCCCTGTAATCCGAGCTCTTACTAACTAACTAGTTAGCTAGTTAGTTAGTTAAATTGAGTCAGCGAGCCAAGAGATGTGAGATCTGGAACTACTACTAGGTATACATATACTCAACACATCCTACTAACATGCATATGATAGTACAGTAGTATATCAATTGTCGATGTACAGTAACCAGCCATACATCTCATACCTAGCATATCATACCTTACCATTGGCTAGATATCTTTAGACTGGAAGAATGATAGCCCAGTATTTAGATAAATGGCTGAATCTCACGCGCGATCTATTCTTCATAACCCTCAAGATTCCCAAATGAGCGCGTAGATGATATAGACTATATCTCTTCTTCCTGAATATAAGTAACTAACTTGTCAAGACAGTTATACACTTCCAACGAGATCCGTGAGAAGATCTTAATAAAAGCCATGTATCTATTATCTCTTAAAGGCCTCTCCCTGCTGACGTCTTATACGCCCATCCAGAAAGTGGGAGAAACCGATGAACCAGAACCCTTGTATGGCTGACGAAGGAAAGACAAATAGCCAAGTTATCCTTCCTATATGATCCAGTGAAGAGAAGAGGCTGTAGGCAAATGGTATAGACAAGTGATTGTCATCTGCTTAGCCCTTTTTACTTGGTCGAAAAGTCCAGGGGTTGTTGTTGAACTGTGTTATATAGTTATCAGAGGTCATAGTATTGCTACCCGTTGGTGCATTCTCTTTATATTATAGTAAGATGAAGCTAGTAATGCTAGTTTTCAGGATAATGGTAAGGTACCGTGTGTTTGGTATAAAATAATCTCCATCAGTTCCTAAAAGCATATTCAGCTATGAGTCCTTTGGCCGGCGTCATCCCATACTATCTAGGTGAATCACAAAGAAACCTTGTATCTCGAACTGTACTCAAAATCCAATCTATCCAATAGCATCTCTCCAATGGATCTATCACTGTCGACTCAGCATCTGCCATCTAGGTCACGATACCTTTGAGGCCCCGCTCGTCCCCACTCGGACCATAATAGTAGTCTTATGGTGTATTGAAACTAGACTTGGTAATTGAATCAACTCTATATTCTGCCGTCGTGTACAAGAAAAGAAACAGATGTTTCACCATGTTCTGATTAGAGATATTATTTCAAAGTCATCCATACAATCCATCTGAATGCAATGTTGGCATTGGATCAGATGGTCTCTTTCCGATCTATCCCATCCATCCACTGTATCAGGTTCGGCCTAACAACTATCCATATCATCCTCGACCCGATTCTCCCGATAGGTCGTCAAGCTCAACTTGGCAAACACGCTCGCTTCCCGGATCCGCTTTCCATAGCGTAGGAACACCACCGGGGCCACACAGAAGAGCGTGGCGATGGCCGCTAGGATCGAGGTCGCTACGTTGTAGCCCAGATTGACGTACATGGCGCGCGTGAAGGGGACGATGATGGCACACGTCGAGGCGCGCGCTAGGATCAGACCGGCAAAGCCCGAGGCCGCGTAGATGGTGTAGCTGTCGGCGAGGTACCCGGTCAGGGTGTAGACGTTTTCATTCAGCGCGAAGCCGACGAAGAATTGGGCGATCATTGGCACCATCCAGTGGACGCTGGTGAGGGGGGGGATCGTCCAGGCGAAGAGCCAGAGTCCTGTTCATAGTCAGTCTGGATGATTCAGGTTACCAGTACGGGTGGGAGGGATATGACTTACCACCGGCCAGGCAGGGTGCGGCCAGCGCGAACCCTCTCAGTTTGTCTTCGGGCTCCACGGCCCGTCCGCCTTTGATGATCGTCGCCAGGTGATGGTGGTCATAGAATCGGGTGAGAGAGCTAAAGAGACAACCGAGCAACACCGGCACGAAGCCCAGGGAGGCCGTGGCGGTGGACCAGCCGTAGGCTTCGAACACGAGAGGAATGGACTCGGCCTGCAGGTAGAAGAGGGCGCAGGTGATCGACCCCATGAAGGCCACGGCCATGATGATCGGCTCGGTGAAGAGGAGTCGCAGGGGTCGGAGCAGCGTCACGACGATCAGGGTGTGGAAGTCCGGCGCCACGTCCGGGTTGAGGGTCTTGATGTCCCGGGAGGGCTGGTGCTTGCGCAACACACTGACCTCTCGCTCCAGCAGCAAGCTGGGACGAGTCTCCCGGAGCGAGAAGCAGAATCCCAACAGGACGCCCAGACCGATAGCGGCCATGTAGAACACCCACCGCCTGAGCCAAGATTAGAACGTATACATCGCTAGAGGGGGATTGGACTGACCATCCCACCGACTGGGTGACATAGGCGCTGTAGATGGGTCCAACACAGACGGCAGCATTGCCAATGACCGCCCAGATGAAGATCATCCACACCCGGGCTCGCGTGTTGAACAGATCTTCCATGCTGCCGGCCACGACAATCGTGGGCACGGCGGACGCCAATCCCGACAGAAAGCGCGCGATGATGATGGCGGGGAGGGCATGGACGCTCGCGGTGATGATCGAGAAGATACAGTAGATGAAGGTCGAGACAATATACAGGGTCTTGCGGCCAAAGATCTCGGAATACGGAGGGAAAAAGACACCCCCGATGCCTTGACCGATGAGATAGGTGGAGGTCAGACAAAAGATGGAGAGGGCCAAGTCCACATCAAAGTCATCCTGCATGGACTGGGCAGCGGCGGTGCCAGCCGTACCAACAGCACTGGTGATAAACTCCAGCAGGAGGATAATGACGGCGTTGTATGCCTTGGCTTTGCCGGACCAGTTCCGGGGATGTTTCGGATTGTCGTTTCCCCATCGAATGAATCCATTCTCGTTTAAGCGCAGGCCAAACTCGGCCAGGGAGGTCTGAAACTCATGATCGGACCGGTTGGCCCCAATGATGTCCGCCGTCTTCTCTTCGGTGGAAGAGACTGCGGCCGCCATATCCGTACCTTAGGGAAATGAAATGGTGACTGGAATACTGGCGGGCCTCCGAGGGAGGGCTTTTAGAAGTAGCCAGACACCGGAGCACTACCGGGGGGGCAATCGGGGGAGAATTGAGATTTCGTAACAAAAATGACCAAGGGAGTCACGACTCGCTACTCGCTACTCGCTTAATTCACTATCGGGCCCGGCCCACTCTATAGGAAATCTCCCCGAGTCCCCAGCCGGCCCGGGGAAAGGCTCAAGCCTACTCCAAGATTAAGTAGTCCCACCGTGCTAACTAGTTCGGTCCGTCTTCCTCCCGCCGAATTGACCCAGTGGCTGGCAGCCTGTCACAGCCCGTTATCTTTTGACTCATCGTCAGTTTCGTCTTCGATATCTAGGTAGGATGGGAACCACGTCCTCCGCACTCCCGAACCCGAACGACAAGCTCAAAAGTGAGTCACGGTGCAATGGCAGCCGATGAGAAAACCCCAGGTGTTCATTCAGTGTTCACGGCAAAAGCAGAGCTGCCAGCTGCCCAAGTCGGGATGCAGTGCGGCTCCGGGCGTTAATTTCCGACTGTCGAATGATACCGTCAAAGAGTGCCTATCATAGTCTGCCAAGCATCACGTTTAGGGGCCAAAACCGTACTCGAAAGTACTGCAGAAGACTGTAGACGAATCGGAAGACGTTCGCAAGCCCCTCGCTTAGTCCTCATACGAGAAGACACCGCCGAGGTCGGGTCGCTCACAGACGATCTCACTGTCGCGATGCATATTCGCCCCCTCGCAAGACACCAGGAAGCGTCTGGAGGCAATTCTCGACATGCTATTACGAGATATCCTCATTAATCGACGGAGAGCACTTGGCCGCGATGGAGGACCGTAAGGTATAAAGGTCGACAACTTCGACGGCTGAGTCGGGAGGTTCAACAGCAATTCCGCAGCTCTCTTGGTCCTGGATTCGCGCTTTTGTATCTTCAAGATGGAGTCCTTCGGAGCCATGATGGTTACCCATTCCTTTACGTTCTTCCTCGGTCTGTCCATTTCCAAAGGCCAAAAGATTCCCGATTTGGTCACCTTCATCTTGAGCTGCCTGTCCCTGCTGTACTCGCACCTGGCCCGATATGTCTCCCCCGAGAGCCACCGTGCTGCCAAGGCAGCTCAGATCCTTGATCAGGTCACGGTGAAACTTCTGGACCGGTAAGATGACCCATCTACCGCTCGGTCACGCATCACTAACCCTCCGATCTAGGTACGAAGTGGAAGAAACCTATCCCGTGGGGACCTGGCAGCGCCAGGCCTACGACGACTTCACCGGCGCTCTGATCGCCAAGGACAAGATCTTCCCCTGCATCTACGGCACGAAAGGCTACAAAGCCAACGAGCTGGACTTTCTCTTTCTCGACTCCGAAAACCTGGACGATCTGGACATTGCCAAAGTCGCAGCCAAGTCCATCGTGGAGTATCACAAGGTGCTGCAGAGCCGGGGACGCAACATCTCGCTGGTCCTGATGTGCCCTCCGCCGTCGCCCACCGCCACACGCACGGTCGAGGAATACCATCAGCTATTCTGGTCGTTCCTGAAGCGACTCCGCCAGCTCGATCCCAAGCCATGGCCGACGAAAGTCCCCCACGACACGTCCGACCGCCAGTGGTGCATGAACTTCGACGGCCTGGAGGCCTTCTTTGCGGTGTTGACGCCCGCCCACAAGCAGCGTCGGTCCCGCAGCGCCCCGAATTTCGCCATGGTGTACCAGCCCCGGCTGGTGTTTGATGTCATTTTCAAAGATGCGCGCTATCGCGAATCGGCCACCAAGACGGTTCGCGGTCTGGTGGATAAATATGACCAGATCCCGCACAGTCCGGATATTAGCGACTATGCGGTGGAGGGCACCACGGAGAGTCGACAGTATTTCCTGCTCGACCGGAATGAGCCGGCGGTTTGCCCTTACGAGAGCCTAGATGCGGCTGCTAAGAAGGAGCCAGTGATTTAGAGGGGATCTTTGCCAGGGTTGCCGGGTTGCCATGGTGGGTTGCAGCGGGTAGGGTGCGGACAAAAGTTTTGTTTCTGTTATGAGCAAGTCACGAATTCAGTTACACAAATACCACTTCAGACTAAAGTCGTAGAATTCATCTCTCGCCCCTGGATTGTCCCCAGACAGGTGGCTATGATACCGATATCGGCCTGGTATCTTTCTACGATAGGAGAAGAGAAGACTGCAGAGATTTCATCTAGATACTCGTAGCCCGTAGATAATCCCTGTCTAGCGTGGTGCTAGCTACTTCGTATGCAGAGCGATCTTGGCATCTGTTTCGTCTCATAGCCTCATCGCCTATCAGCCGCCCTGACTGCTGAGAGGAATATCCTTCCTGTGACTAGACAGGATAGTGAGACAGGCCTTGGCATCTACCCCTCTCCCCCCAGGCCCCAACATCCCCAATTCCCCAGAATTATTCTGGTTCTAAGAACATACCCTACCCCCTCTGGAGAGCTTGTTATATGTCTCGGTTTACCTGTGTTATCGTATTCTATTGAAGAATAGATTCAAAACCTAACTCATCCTCATAAGATCAAATTATAGTGAAATATGGGTGAAGTTGGATCTATGACTTCCTGTATACAAAACCAAACAAAGTACTAAATAACTACTACTACTACTACTACTACTACTACTACTACTACTACTACTACTACACCCCATCTGAACCCCTCGGCAATCCACCAATAACCCTCAGACATTTATAAACAAAAGCGTGACCACTGGCCAAAAGGGTAAGTATACCCTTCCCTGCAGCGTGCAGCGGGTTAGAGATCCACTTAGCTGTAGGTAAGATTATAGTACGGAGTAACTTTCTTCTATACGCTATTTATCTATCTATTTTTTACGGTAGCGAACAGCACTAATGTAGTAGTATTTGTACTGCCAAGATCCGAACCAAACGAGCTAGAGCTATCAACGCTAGACTCCAACCTCTCTCACCTCAGGTGGAATGAAAAATCGGCTACTAGTACAAAGGCCCAGACCAGGATTCCCGGCCGATCTCGCACTTGGCACTGGCAGGAAGATAGGCTGATCTGCACGCCCTTGACTTGACGAGTTCACGTGATTCGATGTTGAAATCCAGACTTCAGTGATTATCTGCCAAGAGAGATAGGGAAATATGATATCTCACAGGTGTGATTGTCATTCCTCGCGAAATCCTAGTTCTCTGTCTGTCCATGCAAAACATGCCATTCCTTTCGATCTTCTTATACCGTATTCGCGAGAAAACTCAGTCAATGCAATGCTTCAATAGGATGGTATTTTCAACACCAGTGACTAAGCGCCGCTGTTTCGTCGCCTCATTTTGTCAAGCCGTTGAAGTGCCGCGAAATGCAACGCCCCAGCCGAGACGGGCGGGAGGGATTTCCACCGCGGCTCAGCGGGTGGAGTACTAGTAGGGTCCGTGCACGGTGCCGGTACTACATAGTACTGTGTACGTATCTACTGGACTGTGTACTGGTACGGAGTCTCCGTCCATGGTGAAAATTGTATTCTGTAGTGGGCGGCAACAAGATGGCCTAATTGCCTGTCTACTGTACTTCTTCATAGTAAGATAGGAAGCGATGAATCTGAACACTGCATCCGGAGTACTCTGTATTGTCGCAGTATCAGATAGCACTTTGCCGAATGTTGCCTATTGGCCTAATTGCCTGTCTATGTAGTGCTAGGATTACACTGGCATATATCTGCCGAGAGAAAGTCGGAAAGAATGTCATCAATCAATATCATAGAACAAAGTCACATCTACCTAAGAACCAGCCATAAAGAGTGCTATGCCCATGCATTCCTCATTCAGTCTAGATGCCTCGATTACGATCCAATTCTCAACCTCAGGCAGCACCAGGCAGAGAATCTACCGATCGATGATATCTCCGAGATCGTCCCAACTTCTCTCCAGCGATCTTCCCCGGTCCCCATTCCGATCACTTTCGGTGCTCTCCTCCTCCTCCTCTCCCTCCACTTCCACCTCCACCTCGGAGCTGCCATCCATACTTTCATCCCAATGAAAGACCGGACGATTCGTCCGCCGATTGATGAGTCCCCCGTCTCTCCAGACCCAGTCCCGTGGGGTGCGTGCCCTCCTTCTCATACCGCGCCGGAAAGAAGGCGATGGTTGGGCCCCCTGCTGTTCCCCATGTCCGCTTCTCTGTGTGTCGGCGATACGGCTTGCAGGAGTATCGGCACTTCCGGTCCTCTGCGTAGTGCCAGTCGTCTGCGCGGCCGTAGTGCCATCCACACGCGAGTTCGTAGGCGAATCTGCCGGATCTAAAATCCGGCTCAGATACATACCCGGAGGCGTCACTGCCGGGGACGGGAAATGGGTGGACGTGGGCGAGTTACGGTTCGACTCCGAGTCCGACTCGATGATGGGGCGTGGGGAGCGGTGTCGGTAGAGGAGGTCGTCGAGCTGGGGTTGCTGTGGCTGTCCTGGCTGACCGGGGGGAGAGGGGGAAGGGGAAGAAGGCGTGAGGTCAATGGTGAGGTCAGGGTTGGAGTCGGTGTCAGGGCCACTAGATGGCTGGGGCCGGATTCGCCGGCTCATGCTGGATTATGGAGTTGGGATGAAAGAGTGTAGAGGGATAAGTGATATAGCAAATAGATGTCTCTATAGAGACAGCGTATTGATAGAACGAGTGAATGGTAGACGGTCTGCACAAGTAAAAGGCGAAGCTACGGGGTAGAGAACCAAAGAAATAAAGGCGGCGGAAATGCAGAGAGAAAAGAGAGAGAAGGAACGACAAGTGACATATCGACACATGGATGAGGCAGGAGCAGGTGAGTAGTGGTAATATATGTCCCATAGACTGGACTGATTGCGACAATCTATACATGTGCCGGGCTGCCATCCATGACAGCTGCAGGATGGATGCCAGCTCCCTGTGCTGTGCCTACAGATAGATACACTTCGAAACACCCCCCGAACCCATTCATGCACATTCCCCAACATGCTTTTCCCTCAACATAATGCAGGCAGTAATGCAAGTCCCTCAATGTATGCAGCCCCGCCAATCCTGGCCAATCCCCCCCCCTCTATTCCGGGCTTCAAAACGAAAAACACCATAACTAGCAAGGGTCATCGACTTCATCCCGCGAAATCATCAACCACTCTGCGAAAGATCATTGTCGCCTCCCCGGCGATCTAAACACCTGTATCATTCGTTGCACATTTCCAAAAGTGATAATAAAAAAATGCCACACCTCGCTCGCCCTGAAGCCGAGCTGCAGGCTTATTCATCGTCATGCACTTGCAACTCCACCACCGGGAGGTCATCATCCTCGTCGTCATCCCCGGCCGCTCCAAAGGCTGAGATGTCTTGGAACGACTCCTCCTCCATCGGGGTTCCCGGGTAGGCCGCCCCCCGGGGACTGTCCATCAATGAGGCCATCCGAAGGTCCGGGTCGCTAACATCGCCGCCGCCAACCGCCTGGTTGCTGGCATCATCGTCAAGGTCCTCGTCGTCACTTTGCGTGGTCATCTGTGAAGGGCCGTGAGCATCCGTGACGCGACTGAACGACCACGAGGGCGTGTCCACGGGGCGGAACGAGTTAAGTGGGGCGTCATCGCCAATCTCCTCGTCTTCGAAATTCATACCTTCCAGTCGCGGGGTGCGTCCAAGGCTCCGCTCGCCGAACGCAGGGCTGTTGGAGTAATCCGGGGGCGAGCCTTCATCCCCGCTCTTCGGTTGGGTTCCAGTTGGCAAACCACCATCTCCCGCCTGGTGAGCTGCTGCGACTCCGGGTAAGGCGCTCGACGACCCATTGCGGGAGGAGCCGCCGAGACGCCGACCTTCCCCCGACGGCGACGGCCCGCGAGACTCACTCTGCGACTCCTGATCGCTGTTCGGCCGCGTCGACGCCTCCGTGATCTCCTCCAGCACCTTGCCTCCCAGAGGCCGGTCCGACCGACGCCGGTAGAACAGCAGATACGCCGAAGAGGTCACCACACTCTGGGGATCAATTGGACGCGACACGGAAGAGTCTACCCATGGGGTCAGTTACGGCTCGAAGAGGGGACACGGGCTGTCTTACCATTGTATTCGTTCCACTGGCCGGTCATAAAGTTCTTCGCGTACGCCGTGTAGTGGCCGCCGCCCAGTCCACCGTAGTGATTGTCGACCGCGAACAGGTCGTAAATTTGGCTCTTGCCCTCCTCCGGCGCCTCAACGCGGCCCGTCATATCCAGTCCCTCCACCGGGAAGTCGACCAGCACGTCCAGCTTGTCGCGGAATCCGCGGCTGGCACTGAAGCGCTTGAGGTGCATGACAAGAATATCCGGCGTCTTCCACAGTTCGAACTTCTTGCTGGCTCGACGGTGCTCCTTGCAGCGCGGGCAGTACCATGCGTCGTTCTCCGACAGGACCTCCTCCTTGTTGAACTCGTCCAAACACTCATAGAGCGTCACGCCCCTCTTCTTACGGTTCTGGCGCAGAGAACGGCGCTTGCTCAGTTCCGGGTCGGGAACCCTCTCCACGTCCGTCCACGTCGGCACTCCGCGCACGGGATTCTTCTCCCGGCTGTTCCCGCCGAAAAGGGCGTCGTAGGCCTGCTCGTTCCAGTCCACCACAATACCCTCTCCGGGACGAATCATCGGGCGCTTGGGAACCACTTCGCCGGTGGCACTGTCCGAGCTCTTGTCTCCAGATTCTTCGCCCTTCTCAGTAGGAGTGGAGCTTTCCTCTGACTGTACCAACAATCAGCCCGTGAGCAACTCAAAAACCATGGGAGACTTACCTGTTTCGCCTTCTTAGGGGCGGCCTTGATCCGGAACGACATCCGGGGGTATTCCTTGTGGTCATCTACAGATGAAAACCCAGTGGGGACCACCTCGTTCGACTTAATGAGCTTCATCTCGAAAAGACCGCGGAGATTGGCAGAAATGTTGCTCTCCGGACGAGCCGGAGTGTCGCTCGAGGTATCTTCTGCGTCACGCATCGAGACGTCGACCATGCCATCCTCGCCGTCCACGGACGCAGTCTTGATCTTAGAGTCCGCCGACTGTGCGTCATCCTCGTTCATGACGACGGTGTCGGAGTCTTCTTGGCTGACCTCGTTCGTGCTCTCCTCATTAAGAATGTCTCGCGAGGTCATCGAAGCGACCTGTGACAGGACCTTACGGAAAATCGCATCATAGTCGCCAATCTCCTCCCGGTTGATAACCACATACGACGGGACACCAAAGAGCGGCCTCTGCGCATTCTTGGTGTTGTTACCCCGCGGCTTCTCAACCCGGTTGAAGATCGGGACGAGCAACCGGTCTGACCGTGGCGAGTCCAGAGACGGGATCTCCTCATGGTCCGAGCGACTGAAGGAGATGTAGCTCTTCTGGACCTTGTCCGGATTATAGTTGGTCGGCACAGACTCCACCTCGTAGATGCCAATGTCATCATTGCCGCTGATCTGGCATTCCGCGATGGAGGCCGTGTTGTCAAACATCTTGTAAAACTTGTTCTTGTAGATTTCAGCCATGACCAGCCGTTGAGGATCGGAGCCCATCTTCTTCGCAACCAGCTCCTTCAGCGACTTCACGCTGGCGTTCTTGTCGAGCTCAACATCAACAAGGACCGGCTTCTTGTTTAGGGGGAAGTAGAAAATCTCCTTGCTCCAGAGATTTTCGATCGGAAGCTGGAGGGTAAGGTTGTTGAAAGGATCGAAGATAATGCTGACCTTGTCGCAAGCCGGGCAGACCAGAGTCGACTTGTACATACCGGCAAAGAGATCGGTGATGACCGAATCGTTGCGGGCTTTGTAGATGTCCCAACACTTGTCCGCAAACTCCCGGAGCGCCTCCTTGTTGTGCACCATTTCGTCCGTCGAGTCCGGCTTCTCGATGTATGGCTTTTTCATGATCCGATTCAGATCCTCCTGCAGACCATCCAGAAGAAACAGAAGGAATTCCTGGGAATCCTGCTGTCCGTAGCCGGAGAAGGCCGGACCGTAGCGGCCAATGGTGTGCTTCAGCTGCCGGGGCGCAAACGAAGACTGGCCGGCCTCGTCATAGATCTGGCGCAACAAGTTCGCATATGCCTTGGCCACATCGCCATTGTGGGCCAGGGGATTGCTGGGGTTGAGATCCTTCTTATACACGTCATCTAGGAGATGGTTAGCGAGATGCACATTAGTTTTACAAGACCACTCACTCAAGAAATAGTAGGTTAGCTCTTCGACACTGCGGACACACTGCAGAGCTGAGTTCATGTAGCAGGTGTTTCCGAGGTTGCTCAGACCCGTGCAGCCACGGGGCTTTCCATCCTTACGTCTTCCCCGAACAGGCTCCGAGACTGGGGACGACCGTCCGCTGGTCGCAGGACTCTTAGTCTTCGTCTTGGAAGCAACAGCGTTCTTCACGTTGCCCGAGGGCACGCCCAGGCGGCTTAGTGTCTGCTTGGAAGCTTCCGACACCCACTCTCCGCTGGATCCCGGAAGTTTCTCTTCAAGCACGACCACTTCACTGCTATTGAGTCCCGCACGGCCCAAAGTCATCTTCCCGTTGTAGTTGGGGTTGTTCGTTTGGTCCTTGGCTTCGTCGAGCACCTCGCGCTGAGACCCCTCGGACAGCGAGAGGAAGGTATTCAGATCAAGCACCAGGTTGCTCCCAGCGTTGGCGATGAGAGAGGCGGACGGGGCGGGAGAAGCACTGCGGGATGCGGCCGGGGTGACTGCTGCCGATGCAGTGGCACTGCCAAGCCCACCAAGAACCCTCCAGACACGAACCTTGGTTGACATGTCGATGTGGGCCAGTTCTTTGGCTTCCTTCAGCCACTTCTGGAAATTGGTTTGTCTGCTCGCCAAGGTTCTCACGGGGGGCAGGTTCTTCTCCTTCATCGATTTCATAGAAGTGCCGGCAGACGGGTTGGTGAGCTTGAGGATCGTGAAAATTGGAGGGTTGATCTCGTATTGGATGTTCGCAGTGTCGCCGAGCGATGCGGTGTTATGGGCGTAACGGACGATGGCTGGGGACTGTTCGGCAAGACCATACCACTGCATGATCAAGTCCCAGCCCCCTTGAGGGATAACCTCAAAATCCTCCCCGATATCCAAGCCGGGCCGCAGAGGAACAAACGGCTCTCCGCATTCATCCTTGAAACCCGTATTCGCCGGGTCAGTCACCAGGACAATATCCGAGTTGTCGACCGGTCCGATGTCTCCCTCCATGGCCGACTTGTCTGCCTTTTCTGCGTGGGTAGCGCTCCGCGAGTACACCCGCTTCAACCACGATGCCGACACCACATATCCCTTCTGCTTCTCCTTCATCGGCTGCATCATGAATTGGGTGACCTGTGCGACCTGGTCGTCATAGGACGGCCGGTCGGCTGACCCTACGCCGGCCTCGGCTTTGGACTGGGCGCGGGTCTCGGTCGGGGCCGTATACGTGGACATACTGGAAGGAGTAGGATAAACGCTGTCGGACGCCGAGCCGTTCTCATTTCCGGTCGAGTTGTCGTCGCCCGATCCCGCGGTGTCCATCGAGTCTGGGATGGCGGAACGGGACTGGCCGTCCTTCTCTGTCGGGACCAAATCCATCTCCACGTCATTATCCGCTTCGGAGGTTTCGCGAACATCAGGGCCGGAGAGCGGGAGATTCGTGTCTCCCTTGTCGTCGGAGCCGGACATGTCGGTCGGCGGGTCACTATGGAGGGACAGACCAGCGCAAGCGGCCGAGGGATAGTCGAGGACACTCCCAGCGGAGTCAGGAGTGGGCGAGCGAGCGGAGGGCTGGGATTTGGAGCCGAGGACTTCGTCCTGCAGGTGAGCGGGAATGTAGCGTGGAGGCGGTGAGGTCGAGGAGCTCAGGCTGCGATGCGATCGGGAGGAGGATGAAGGGCGACGGGGTGAGGCCTGGCCGGAGCTGGATTGGCCGTGACGTCTTCCGGCCTGCGAGGCGAACGACAAACCCGGAAGCGACCCTGGTTTGCGAGGCTCTGCTACCTTACGGCGCTTTGTGGAAGACGTCGTGACGGGGAGCTGCGCACGTTTCGTGGCAGCTCGAGGTCGCACGGGGGATGGGTTCGAAACTGAACTCGACACTGGAATTGATTGGGTTGGTCAGACCGGGGGGGGGAATGGAAGGTGGGTTTCTGAGTTGGGAGAGGTGGATGTGTATTGGGTGGAGGGATGGGAAGGGGGGGAGCAACAAGTATGAGTGGATGTGGAGGGAAGAACCTAGAAAAGGCGAGATGCGAAGGGAAAGAATGAGTCGCGGTGGGCGATTGGAAAAGAAAATCCGTCTCCGTCTTTTCTGGGTGGGATTTTCTCTCTCGCGCTTTAGTCAAGGATTCCCGGGCGCTGACTTTCAAGTTGGAAGTGACTGGTGGGGTAGAAAGACGCAAAGACAGACCAGAGGATGGAGAACCATCGAAAAAAAAAAAAAAAATGACAGGAACTGAACAGACACTAGGATAGTACTAATCTAGATAGGAAACGGCCGACTTACTTTTTTCTGTGGGTGATGCTAAGTTCGGAGAGGGTGGATGCACTTCTGCACTGACTAGCGGCCAGGCGGGAGGAGTCTTCACTGGCTGCAAGGGCTCCTCCTTACCACCACCACCACCATCATCAATCCCACCACTCACCCACCCCCAACTCCTAGTATCAGCAATAGGCGTCGACCACCAATTTCCCATTGGGCTGACATCACCGCCTATCTAGGCAGGGAACAGATCAATTATGCATCAATGCATTAATCGATCAATGAGAGTGGGGATTTCTGTCCTTGATATACCCGATACACAGCCACCTATCAATCCCTTCAATACCGGCTGGTACTGCCCGTCCCCATAATAGGCACCTTCCTCAATGAAGGCGTTATATAAAGGCAATATGATTCCCCAGTGAAGTGAGCCACGCTTACTTCCCGCATTGTCTCAACCCACCGACAATGATGGAAAGTCTAACTGGACAATCACTACTATTCCACGCGGGACGTTCCTTCACTGAGACCTCTTCCAATAACAATGCCAATGACGACCCATTGCACCTCGGAAGACAACCCCAGGGGTCTCGACTCAATCGAACTCCCCGAGACGGAGCATGTAACACACGATCAAGTGATACTGATGCCTGAAATAGATTGGGTCCTGTCTCGGAAGACACCTGACGGTAGCCGGAGTAACACCAGGTCCTGCAAGACGGGCTTCCGCCCTCCCTCAACTGGTCGCCAGTCGAAGCAGTCCTTCCGGTCTCACCATCTCCCTGCAGGGAGCCTTGTCACCTGGACATTCATGGCAGTTGCCATCTGCTTGAAATTTTCCGGAGCAGCCTCCCGAGTCACCTCTACCGACTCAAGCTTATTGACCAGGTCATTCAACGCACTATGCGAAGGCACTCTTGCGCATGGAGGCCGGCTCAAACAAGGTACACAACGTCCACGTGGTTGCAATTGTTATGCTCGCTTATTCATAAGTGATACTGTGTTTCATAGCTGAAACAGAGAACTACTTACTACACCCTCTAGTGCCTGGCGTTGCTAGCGAGAGCCAGAACCAGTATACATGTGTCTGAACTCAGTCTATTTCTATGTCGTAGTTACTAGGATGGATCCGCTCAATGTAACATGTCTAGACACTAAAACGCACCTGGACAAGCAACAACATCTTAGTTGATGTCTCTGCATTTCTTCATGCTATATGCTCCAATGTTAGTGGCCACAGCCCCGTGACTTGAAGAGCAGACTGAACACCATGGTATCCTGCTGCGATGGAAATATCACAGATGCTTGAAGACTACGTAGAGCCCCATCAAAGTGGTGGTTTTCAACAGGATGACAATAGAACTTGTCGCCTTTCGGTTAAAATCATCACTCTTGCTGTGAATGTTCTCCATACCAACTTCAAAGCAGCCTGTCCACCGAGCGAATGAAGGTCCGATCACTTGTGAAGTGAATCACACAAGTGTCGAACGATGGATCCAAGTTCGACTCTAACAAGGGCAGCGCAAGGATCCTGCGCCATTCAATGCTGCCGGGAAGGTGGAACTCGAGTTTGGATGCTTCAATCAAATCAAGTGGCTTGTTCGTTGGACCAAGCACAATAGGGCATCTCGCAGATGGCTAAGTTCTCCATTTCTTGGAACTACTGGCTCAATGTCTGTGATTGCCAGAGCTTATCCTCTGGAGAGCGTCGGAGGAATATAGCATTAATTTCATCGATGAATTGAATACACGGAGACAATTTCTTGGGAGGGGTGAACTCAACTTTAATCATACTGTATCTCGCCAACCCATTTGCTCTTGATATTTGCTGGGCTGATGTCTTTCACTGCCTTGAAATCACTCGCGATCGCTGGGGCCATCTGAGTCTTTCCAGTCTGCTTGATACCACAAGGCTGGCGCATAGCTTTTCTTCCCACAATGCCCACGATTGGAGGGATGCTCAAACTATATGAGTGTTCGGGAGCTCCCTGTCCCATAGAAGTCCAAATAGATCGGGAAGAGTGTTTTCGAAGGGCAAGAACCGGCCAAAGTTCACAGGGAAAATAGAGTGCGTGTTCCCTTTGAGACGCCAGATCTGCTGCTCAAAACTTCCTCGATATGCGCTGTTGCGCTTTGGATGGAATTGGGACTCCAATACTGAGTTCAAATGGAGGTTCGTGCGCGATCACTTCATCGTGTATTGAATGACTTGTGTTTGTCTCTGTTCTAGTAACCGGTCATTTTGATCATTGGTTGGTTGTATTGCGACAAGTTAGGCTGCGGACCGAAACCTTTCACTGTCTTGGTCCTGTACGGCGATGCCACAAGTGTCCCGGAGGAGATATTCTGAGGCGCATGTCTCACCCGAAGCTGCGTATTCATGTTTCATCTTCGTAGCATCAATAATGGCATGGTTGGCAATGCGGGCTCGTTGAGGGATTGAACCCACTATCCTTGCTACAGCGGGCACTGAAGTAGAATCCTACCATGGACTCTTGATCCTTGTACTTGGCCAGAGAAGCCTTTGGACGCCTTGGGGCCTCTGAATCACTTCTTGCTTCGGAACCGGTTTATCTCTCTTGCTCTTGGAAATTGCAGGTAAGGCCTGCACCAAAACCCTTAGCCAGGCGCTTAAGGGAAGTTGTGATATCATTAAAGCTCTCTGCTGTGACCTTCAGGATGGCTGTGTATAGTCAAGCTTCCGTCTGGAAGTGCACGATCACTGAGCAGTGTTGTGGCAATGGTATCACATAGTTCCGCATATCCGGTTTCTTAGATCTCGTACATCGCTGTAGTTGCCTCTGTTGAAGGAATAAATTCTTGCCCCCACTAGCCATCTAGTCAGCTTTCTTGCATTCATATAATTTGCACACTTACTTTCACCAGAGTGGTTCTTTTGAGAGTCCGCAGCCATCTCAACATATCCTGTGAGAAACCAATCGGGGATACAACACTTAATGGGGTTTCTGCTTCCTGAAATACTGGAGTTAGACCTATCTTGAAGATCACGGTATCAGTAGATGACTTGCCTGGCTTCTCAGAAGTCTCTATCCTGCGTGTTTTCAGCCGCCTAATCAGAAGCGACACTCCTTTCCTCAGTCGGAACCAGAATCCTGACCGAAAGGCACCAAGTCACCTCAATCTTTATAGCTCTATGGTAAGGGAGTACTCTGATAGCGCTGGTCACAGAGGAAGAATTGAGAGACCCGTATCGAGGCTTCAGCCACACTGAGTCGTAAGACTTCTATAGCAGACAACCCGCTGCAACAAATGATCAGGTTGAGAGAACCTTAGCGGTGATGATAGCATCAAAAAAAGTTCCAGATAAGGATACAGTGACAGAGTCTGTTGGTCAGTAGGCATGTCCGAGCCTGCATATGTAGAAGGTAAAATGAATGCAGCAGTGGGTGGTCTCCGTTAGCAATGAAATTCTAGCGAATGGCTCCGCCGACCTTGGTGGTTAGGGAAGGGGGCCAAGGGTATTTATGATGTTTCCTCCTCTTACAGTACACCATCCTTACAGGACCTTCAGGCACCCAAAGGACATATGACAGTCCGGCTTTCTGATCTTTCCGATCATAGCCGCAATGGTTCAGAATTCACACAAGTGGACAGTTTACGGTTTAGCAATGTTGCGGTTATACTCATGGGTCAGAGCATCAGCTATGGCTTATGCTTTCGCAACGCGCTCGGAATCTTAGCCATCGACACATCGACATATATAGATTGTCCCAAAACCCGGTGATCATCAGCCCGGAGACTGCATGATCTGCTCTACAAAATCGTTTCTCCCCTTCCTTCACCAAACGCCAAAATATCAAGGTCGTTTGCACTTCATTTCAAGGTACTTTCCAGGCTCAACCCCAAAGAGTATCGATCTGTAACTGAATATAGTCGTTTGAATACGGCTCAGCCGATGGTATGCCATCCAAGAAACAAAAAATCAGTTTTGCAGCCAGTATCTGCGGTTCTTATCATGTGGGGACCAGACCACTTTCGACACCCGAGCAGTTTGGTATTTTAGGAGGATTACCAAGACGTCTATATGCGCTGGCTCCGATATCAGAAACCTGGAATCGAAGCGTGCTGCACTTCGGAGTTGGAAGGCGATCTAGCAAATAATCATAATTTAGCGTGAAATAAGGCAACCTGTTCCTATCGTGGGGACCTTCGTGGAGGCCATGGGATACGCCGAGTACAATGGGAGACACTAGCGAGCGGAGGTGATTGGACTTTTCCTGGCAAGGTACACTTATCGGTGTCATTCCAGGAGGAGGCAAGTATCATAGCCACGGCTCAGCGGGAATTATAGTCTAGTTAGTACTCGATAAGTCTTCCCGAGAGGTTGCCAAAGAAGCAGTAAAACACCTCTCATAGGGCTTAGTCGACATCATCCCGCCGAATTTATAGAACCACCAAAACAAAATCAAAGCTCGAATCGAAGACGGAGCAGTAACCCACCATATTACACATTGTCTGAGCTATACCTAAGATATTATCCCACCTCACTGAAACAAGATATATCACCCCCAACAGGGAAACTGGCCGACATGATCAAGCTCATTCATTACATCACGTTGATTTCATGTCATACCAAAGCCTATATCAAACCTACCTCCCCTGGATGAAATCCTAATCCAACGAACTACAACCTGCCGATCATCAATTGACTTCAATCGACATCAACCCACCCACCAACCCCCAAAATGCCAACAGCCATCGTCACCGGCGCAACCGGTATACCTCCCCCATCCCATCCCCATCCCCCACCAACAACCAACCATCTAACCCCCTCCTCCTCCCAACAGGCATCCTCGGCCGCGAAATAATCAACCACCTCTCCCGCGACCCAACCTACACCAAAATCCACGCCCTCTCCCGCAGCCCCAAACCCAGCTCCCTCTCACACGTCCACCACGCAAGCATCGACCTCCTCTCCACCCCCACCACCCTCTCCACCCAACTCACCTCCCAGAATGTCTGCGCCGACTACCTCTTCTTCACCGCCTACCTCCAAGAAGGCGACGAAAAGGACCTCGAGCGCATCAACGGCGACATGCTGGAGAATTTCCTCACCGCGATGAGTCTCTCGGGCGCAGAGAAAACCCTAAAACGGGTGGTGTTGGTCACGGGGGCGAAACATTACGGGGTGCATTTAGGGCCGGTGAAGAATCCGATGGAGGAGAGGGATCCCTGGGTGGAAGGGGAGGGGAGACCGCCGAATTTTTATTATAGGCAGCAGAGAATATTGAGGGAGAGGGGGGAGGGGAGGGGGTGGGATTGGGTGGTGACGTATCCGAATGATGTTGTTGGGGTTGCTAAGGGTATGTCCTTCCCTGTTGTTCGGTCTGTGTTCTATGAGATGTTGGTGGGTCTATGGGAGTAAACATACTAATGATACATGTTCTACGCAGGAAACTTCATGAACCTAGTCACCGCCATCGGTCTCTACGCCAGCATCACCAAAGAACTCAACGCCCCGTTCATCTTCCCCGGCTCTCGGATCTTCTATCCCAAAATCGACTGTTTCACGTACTCGCGTCTACATGCCCGATTCTGCGCGTGGGCCGCGATCACGCCCGCATGCTCGAACCAAGCATTCAACGTCGTGAACGGCGACGCGCAGTCCTGGCAGACGATGTGGCCGCGACTGGCGGAGCGATTCGGGGTTACGATTCCGGCGGATCAATTCGAGGCGGAGGATGAAAAGGTCGTTCCGTTGATTGAGCGGCCGCCGCTGGAGGATTATGCGGCGACGAGTGGGTTGAAGGGGCAGGTTGAGAAAGGGGAGGTGCGGATGAGGATTGATTTGGAGAAGTGGATGAAGAGGGAGGATGTGAGGGGGGCGTGGGAGAGGGTAGCGGAGCGGGAGGGGTTGGAGAAAGACGCGTTTGAGAAGGCGACGTGGTTTTTCTTGAACTTTGTCTTGGGGAGGAATTATGATTTGGCCATTAGTATGAATAAGGCGTGGAAGTTGGGGTTTCGGGATTGGGCGGATACGTGGGATGCGTTGGAGGAGTGTTTGGATGAATTGGAGGAGGAGAAGGTTTTGCCTAGGACGGGGAGGAAATGAAGAGGATGGTGGTATAGAATGTAAGGTTAAGGTTGGAATGTTGGGGAAAGCTAATATTGTTCCATCATCGAGAACATGACATGAAGCCGCGTGGTGGTGCCAATCAGGTGTTCCGTGGGACAAAGCAGTATTAAGGTAGCTTAGGGTTGACTGTCGCCCTTATTGGACAGCTTAACGTACGCGCATTCTTTCATGAACCCACAGTCCACCCCCCATGCATGGCCTGACCTGACCAGAGCACGCGGCTGGCGGCGGATGTGTACCGTGGAATCCCTTAAGTATGCTTCGTATAACCCGCACAGCCGCTACACTTTGGTGATCGAGGGCTTTTGCATCAGCCCTCGTCCAAACATCGACCTTGGTTTCAATCACAAGAACATGTCGATCACTGCAGATCTGGAGAACCGTCCGCAGTCAAGGAGGCTTCCATGTGGCCTCGAGTCAATCAGGTCTTGTCTGACGACTCATTTGCTGATCCCACTTCCGTGGACGCCTGTTGATCTACAGTTTCGATTCCTTGTACGGTAGGTGCCGCAGGGATCTCACTTGATCGGGCGCCAGAGGCCAACTCACGAACCTGGCGCTCTATACGCCGTCAGCATCAAACTTTAACGTAACCGAAAGAATGAAAGAAAGTTTTCACAAGCTCTCAGCACAGAGCCGCAGAAAAAAATGATAAAAGAAAATAAAAAGTAGAAAAAGAAAATCGCGCACCTAACTCGCGGATTCGTTGTCGGAGCATATGGTTTTCGCGCGTCAGCATGGCAGCCTCCGCCTGGTAGAATGCGCTCTCATCCCTACTCCCCCGCCGGAAAGTGCTCTCACCAATACCCGCAGTCCAATCCGGTCCCTCTGGCCCGCTAGACGGATCAATCAGCGGTCGGAGGTTGGGCGAAGCGGCTTGACTAGACGGACGGGAAGGTCGTCGGCTAGACAGGGATGAAGGCAGCTGAGTTGACGCCCGACTACTGGTTGTGGGGAGCGGGGGGATTGGGGGGAAGGGGGTAAGCCGTTCCGAAGGAGGCCCGGAGTCGTCCACAACCGCCTGCGAGTGTTGCTGTTGCTGTTGGAGATGTTGCAGCTGAGCTTGCTGGCTGCGGATCATGTGTAAAAGTCGGTTCTAGCCATCGCCAAGAATTAGGGTCAGTAACTTTTACTTGCAGTGGTGCGATAATAAGAATGAGCCGAATAGTGACACGGGACGGTCGGATCATACCACTTGTGCTTCTTGTTCTTGTTCTAGTTCCTGATGGAGCTCCCCCAGCGACGGCGCACGCTGATGATGCGGGTCCCCAGTGGCAACGGTCGGGTTGGCCCCGGTGTTGTTGTATGGACTGGAGGTGTGCAGCCCATTATGGCCTAGGGAGGACCGATGCTCGTGGGGGGTCAGGGGCGGTTCCCCGGGGGCCGAGTCGCTAGCGCTGTTATTGCCATTGTTCAGGATTGAGCTGGAACCGGCAGCGGACCGGCGACGTTCCGACCCTGGCATGCTTGAGCGATGATTCTGGGAGGGTCGATGGGGCAGCTCGGTGGCAATGGCGTTGTGATGGTTGTTTAAGGGAGCGTGATCCATGTTGGCCAGAGCTGAAGAAAGGAGGCCTGGCTGAGAATGCGGCGACGATAAGGGGTCGGACAATGTCGGGGGCGGCCGATGTTGACGCGGGGAAGACGAAGTGGACCGGGTCGGGGACAGCGAGTTGATATCGGGCGACATCGTGTGCACACTGCACCGGGTGAACGGTCAATAAAGGGTCTCTGAATAAGACAAGGGTGTTGTGCAATGTCAACAATGCCAGACGACTCTTCTTGCAAGACGTGTCGAAGAGAGTCCAGACCACCGAAGCTGTCAGTGTGTCTTGTCTGCAAACACTCTCTGCCATGGGCCAGATCAACAATGGTCAATGGTTGCGGTGGATTGCAGAGCGGCTGCCACATTCCTGCAACAAAGGCGGGGTGTCCGTACCCGGCAGGCGGTCAACACAAGTGTCTGACGCTTTGCTGACAATCACGGGATGGCTGGATTCGGCCTAGCGCCCCGGCCACGCTTGTACCGGAACCAGGTCGGTCTGGCCCGGGGAGCCTGGAGACTTCTTTCCCTGGAAACGGCGATCAGGCCGACCGGGTTTTCGGTCAACTCCCGAATACCACCCCATGCACGTGAACAGATCGATCTGATGCCTCGGGGAATTTTCTCAGTAGGTGTAGATGAAAATCCGGGCAATGTGGCAGCACAATAATGCGATCGAACATTCTGTTGACCCCTAGTGGAATGTTCGCTGGGCCAGGGGGGCTCCCTAAGAACCCGGCACAATGGACTCCGGCCTTGTCTGTTCAACCAGGGGATCATCCGCCACCTCACCTTGGCGTCAAGTCTTAACCAACCTTGAAGGCGCCGTCGGCACCATCCGACCAAACAAAAGCCACCGCCATCATGACCTCGGTGCTAGGCTGCTAGGCTGTTACTACCGTGACAAGTACACTGGTTCCCCAACCACCGCTCCTACTGGATACAGATGGCCGGAATCCTTCAACATTCCTGATCAAATCGAATTGACGTGGGGAATCATTCAGCCTATCATTGATGATGCTGTTATATTGATATACCATAAGACTACTGTGTGTGAGTGTGGCCTCATGGACGGAGTACATAGTACTACTCTCCATAGGCCTCGTCAACTCCACTGAATCGCCAGACCAATGATCCATCCCTCCTGTAATCCCGATCATCCTGGGGTTGCCCACCTAGTGAGTAAATGGGCGGGCATGGTGTACGTGCGAGGGCCGGGGGTTTGTCAAAAGTCTCTGTTGTTACATGATACTGGTTTTCGTTTCGCCTGTCATGGTGCTCGATCCCTGACAGGTTTCGATACAGCATTCTGGAACAGGGGCAGATTGGGCATTCTCCCTAACATGCCTACGGGACGATGACCACATGAGACGTCCACTTAACCCGCGATGACGAAGAGCGCACAAAACAAACACCAGGATACAAAGAAACCGATGACACATTTGCAATACGTGAGAAAAGCACTGTGGGTGCCGATCGTCTTGGTCACGGCCGCCTTGACGTCACCCCCGGCTACCCCGAGGCCAGCTAGTCAAACCCCGTGGGAAACTGGAAGGGAAAAAATGGGTCCAGGACAGAAACAGCCTAAAAAGCGGAACACAAACCAACGCCATGATGTTTTATTCCACTTGGCTCCAAAAACATGGTCGGAAACACTACTAAGAACTAAGAAGGAATTGTCTCCTGCCTCTAGGGTATCTTGTCAGGATCCATCTGCTCGGGAAACCACGCAGTCATGCAAAGCGCCCATGGCCACCTGGAATCCCGGCCCCTTGCGTGGGACACTTTCGCGCCCGCATTATTGACAGCCTGGACCGTTTCGACCTATACAGAGCATCTGTCTGTGAAGTCTGGATTTGAAAGTCAAAAGAGTAGTCGCCGCGAGGTGTCCGCAATCTCACACCGCAGCAACCCTCGCGCAGCCCGTGCCGTGGCAGACAGTCCCGAAGCGGGCATTCCTGAGATGGTCCCGTCGGCCCAGAACGGCTCCGGTAGTTGTAATGAATATCGACCACCGCCGAAGTGGGGAAGCCGTGAGGACCTCCCCGGCCACTCCTGGCTCTGGGGATTCGTCCGGTTTGCCCCCAGAGGTCAGGCGATGAGTGATAAAGGAATGATGTTAGCCCCGATGGATCCGTCCGGCAGCACCGTCCCAGGTCTACATCGAAAACGACTGGCTGGGTTTGGTCAGCGTGGCAAGTGGGCTCGTCGTAGTCTGGTTTAGGTGGTAGGCTTGGTAGTATGTCCCTCCAACGTCGCTCTTGATTTGGCAACCCAACTGCATCATCAGTCGGCCCTAACCGTGTGCGGCCGCCTGCGGTGTCAGAGCCAGCCAATCCCCCAACACCACTTGAGAGATAACGCATTCAAGGCCCTTAATTTATTCATGCCGGCCATTTTCAAAATCCATGCGAGTGTACCCTAAGTGCAAGCCCAGTAAGCCACAGGGAGCACAAAAATTGGTGGGAGGCGAAACAGAAAGGGGGGGGGGGGAGGAAGGGGGAAAAAAAGTGTAATAAAAAATAAAAAAAAATAAATAAAAAAAAATAGGTCCATGCATGAACTAATTCCCCATGCCCCGAGGCACACAACCCCCCATCGGAGACACCTGGACCGTCTGAACTTTAATTGTAGAATTGTTGGGTTTATTGGCAGAAGATGAGTGACCGGTGGATTGATATAAAGCAGAGTCACGCCTGCAGTGCTGCCTGTGTGATCCATGGATGTTGTGGTAACATCGCCCACTTTGTTCCCCGATACCACTGGTTACCTGAATATAAGTACTATACCGGGACCCCCATCGTCCTTGCCTGTTCTGGGGTACCTGCCTGAAAAAGTAGTCGGGTGCTAGTACTGGGCCAACCGGACCATTTCTCCTGCCTTCTTCCTCTTCGGGTCTAAGCTGCTTCTACCATCTGCTACTTCTACTTCTACTTCTACTTCTGCCTCTGCTTCTGCTTCTCTGCTCACCATCACCCGTTTTCACTTGTCTGTCTGACGCATACTCAAAGCTCAACTCTTCTGCTATCAGCTTTGATCTGTTCGTCTCACGTTTTAACCACTCTTAGTTACTGATCCTGTCATCCTTCTTCTTTTCTCTGTCTTGTCTGGATTGACCGTAGGTGCCACCCATACATCCCTGGTGATCGTCACTCCGGTGGCTTTCCCATTGCCTGTTCTTCTCCCATTTCATTTCAACCCAGCCAAATACAACACAGACTGATCTGGCATCCACAGGGCGCGTCATGGCTGCTCCAGGCATTGACATGAGTAATCTTGAAAAGCCTCATGAATCGGAGGCCTCCTCCTCGACGCACACCGATGCAATCATTGATCCAGCCACTGAAAAAGCTTTGGATCAGCATCTAAAGCCTCCGGTGGCGCCATCCAGTCCTAACGGTGGGACGACTCTCCATCAGTTGGAGAATGCTTCCGAAAAAATTGAGCTCACCGAGGACGACTGTTACGATCAACTTGGCTATGCTTTCCCTGCTTGGCGAAAGTGGATGATCATCTCAGTCATCTTCCTCGTCCAGACCTCGATGAACTTCAACACTAGTTTGTACTCGAATGCCCTTGGCGGTATCTCTGAAGAGTTCGGCGTCAGCATGCAAGCTGCCCGATGTGGCGCCATGATATTTTTGGTGCTTTACGCCTTTGGCTGTGAGCTGTGGGCTCCGTGGAGTGAGGAACTTGGTCGGAAGCCCATCTTGCAACTCAGTTTGTTTCTTGTTAACATCTGGCAACTCCCCGTGGCTCTTGCTCCAAACTTCGCGTCCATTATGGTAGGACGTGCTCTTGGAGGTCTGAGCTCCGCTGGTGGCTCGGTTACTCTGGGTATGATCGCAGATCTTTGGGAAGCTGATGACCAGCAATACGCTGTCGCTTGTGTGGTTTTCTCATCCGTCGGCGGCTCAGTGATTGGACCAGTTGTCGGAGGGTTCGTCGAGGCTTATCTGCCATGGCGCTGGAACATTTGGATTCAGCTTATCTTTGGAGGCTTTGTGCAGGTGGCACACTTCCTACTTGTTCCTGAGACCAGAACGACGATCTTGATGGATCGCATCGCCAAGAAACGGAGAGAAACCGGCGAGAACCCGAACATATACGGACCCAACGAGCTGGTGCCGTTCAGGGATCGGTTTTCGATGCGCGAAGTCCTCAGCACATGGGTTCGTCCGTTCAAGATGTTCTTGACCGAGCCAATTGTCTTGACTCTGTCCCTTCTGAGCGGTTTCAGCGACGCCCTGATCTTCATGTTCATCCAATCCTTCAGTCTTGTGTACGACCAGTGGGGTTTTGACACTGTGACACTAGGATTATCGTTTCTGCCCATTCTTGTGGGTTACTTCATCGCTTGGGCATCATTCATTCCGGTTATCAGAAGAAATATTGCGGAGCGTCGTATGAAGCCCGATGATGAGCGTGCTCAATACGAGTCCCGGCTTTGGTGGCTACTATACACTGCGCCCTGCTTGCCGATTGGCTTGATTGGCTTTGCATGGACCAGCCTGGGACCTCCTGTTCACTGGATTGGAAGCATGGTTTTCTCTGCTATCGTTGGTATTGCCAACTACAGCATCTATATGGCTACCATCGACTACATGATCTGCGCTTACGGGCCATATTCCGCCTCCGCAACTGGTGGTAATGGATGGTCGCGTGACTTCCTAGCTGGTGTGCTGACAATCCCTGCCACCCCTTTTTTCGAAAGTAAGTACCTTGTTCGAAGTACATGGTTTGGATGGTTCTGACAAACATACTGCAGACATCGGTGGAAAATATCATCTTGAATACGCCTCCACGATTCTATGTAAGTTCTGCGCCCGAGGGTGCCCTATGAACGGTGAGGGACTAGAGACTAACATCTTCTCTTAGTTTGCATCTCCTTCCTCCTCGTCGTGGCGGTTTATGTTATCTATTGGTATGGGCCGACGCTTCGCAAGCGATCGCCCTTCGCCCAACAGCTGTCCGACGCGAGAGTTGAGCTTCAGACATCCGGTCGACGCCTCTCTAAGATCCCATCTGGCTCGAGGGCGAATTCCTTCGCACGTTCGCAACAGAACCTGCGTGTTCGTTACACCCTTGGGAGCCGCCCTGGAAGTTATGTGGCATCTCGCCCAGCTTCAAACGTCAACTCACGAGTCAATTCTCGCCGGAACAGCCTGTCCCGTTAAATGTTGATACGGACCTTTTATATAGTCTGCGACCTTAAGTCGCCCGTCTACATTCTTACGATATTATTATTGAGACGATTCATGAGCGTTGATACCAAACATGGCCAATGCATCGGCTGGCCATGATGTTCTTTGTGTTCCTCTTATCACCGGTTGAGCATTCAAATTGGATACGTGCTCTGGAATTTAGGTAGCTGGGTAACTGGGTTACATAGGTAGTTGGTTCTCTTTTTTTTTCTTTTCTCCTCTCATCCCCTGCACTGACCGGGGCGATGGCGTTGGATAACGGTGAGAGATGCATTTGCTTTACTTTCGAGCGTGTACTAGTACTAGGTTAGTTAGGTTTCCCTGTTTGTTGGCTGGTTCACCTAGCTTGGCTAGGTTTCTCTTTGATTGTCTTGGATAGCTGGGTTAGATAGGGCTTTTTAGTTGGCTAGATTAGTTAGGTTTTCCTTTGGTTGTTTGGTTATCCTCGACTGGGTGGGCGGACCACCGTTTGCAGCCATTGGGCTGGAGGATCATAGATAGGGTTCTTGGGCCATGAATCAAAAACAAATTGATCATTGAAAGTATGATGCTCTTCTCCGGGTGCCGTAGAATGACGGTAGGGATAGGAATGGACGCATCATGGCAATGTAACCCGGCGGGAGCAGAACCATGGAGGGTCGAGATAAGCAGACCGAGCAGATCCGGATGGCGGGGAAGGCCACCGAAGGGTTGCAGTGCTGCAGAGATGCAAAGCCGGCCCAAGCCGACTGATGGATGGAATGTGGGGACCGCCTTGCTTCATCCAGCCTTCTGGATTCGGCCGAGGCGGATTCGGCGGGGCCGAAAGGGATGAATGGATGCAGAGCCGGCCTTGGAATATCGATGTCTGGGGCTGGGCTGCGCTGAGCCGGAAAGCCCGTCTCTATCTATCTGCTGCTCTACTATCATTCAGCCTACTTCCAGGTGGCGTTGGCCGTGTACCCCCAAACCCCAGGATGAAGATCCTGGCTGATCTTCCCTAGACCCTGTGTGCTTTGAGTTTGCTGATGCAGGTACCCCGGGAGATCAACAGCCGTCAAATCAGGTTTTGGTCTTTTGGTGTGTCAAAATATTCGGGGGGATTTCTAGAATGATTGGGGTCGTTGGAAGATCCAGTACGGAGTATGGAGGAGTACGATTGAACATACAGAGATGCCACTTTTATTGGATAGGGTGCTTCCACTGTAGGCTACAGATGTATAAACTGATGTTTCCCAGAATCCATACTTTCAAATAATTTAAATGTCTTGCTTCGAAAAGCTGCTGGTTCTTGGTCGAGTGGAGGTAAAAGCAGACAGTACAAGTGACCCATGTCCATATTTTGCACATCCGGTGCTTAGCTCACGGACAGCTATACTAAAGAACAAAGGACTCGCCATGCAATGACCAAGTCACGGGTATTAACAGGCACCAGACTGACCTGGGCACTGGGGTTGCTTGCTAGGGCGGATGCAGGCGCCATTATGCCGGCGGGAGATCGACCCGTCCGCAGCCACACGAGGTCACGTGCCGGGACTCGGTAGCCATGGTCGACGCTTAGTGCTACGAGACTCCGACCGGCTGCCAGCAGGCGATTGACGTTCTCTACACCGTCCAGCATGGAACACGTATCTAGGGTGGTTCAGCAGCCCCGAACGGTGGTCTCTCGCCTCCAACGTTACTACTTCCACCGCCGGTACCATCTGCGAGTCCCTTCCTCACCCGTTGTTGTCCCTGCCACCCATCTCCGACCAGTACCGCTACTCCGCACCTACGCTGCCACCACTACCACCAACCCTTCCAGTTCTTTGATCACCCCTTCACTTCGGATCGCTTCGCGTCACGCTTCGACCATGGCGGACCCACAATTTTCCGAGGGCACTGATGCCGAGCAGGCACGCCAGGGATTGCAGGCGCTGCAGGAGCAGGGATGGGCATTGGACGAGGACGGACAAGGCGTGAAGAAGACGTACTATTTTCGGTCATACTTCAAAGCGGTGGTAAGACATTCTCAACGCGGTCACATTGATTGAGAGGTCGCGAGATAATCTGACCCCTGGAACCCAATAAATACAGAGCTTTGTCAATGTGGTCGCGTCGCAGAGCTCAACCAAGAAGCACCATCCGACCATGACTGTGGTAAGTGCGACCCATCACCACGAGGAAAAAAGGGGGAGGATCATAAAAGACAAACACCAGGAGATTGCGACTGAGGCTGATCTGGCATGCTAGAGAATTGGATCGGTCGATATCCACTGGACTACCCACCATCCCCGGGGGCTAAGTGAGAAGGACCTGGAAATGGCGCAGCATTGCGACGAGGCAGCGGAGCTGATGGGGGCAGTGGAACAAGGACAGGGGAAAAAGTGCGCGCCGGGGCGAGACTAAGGGGATCGAGATCCTAAGTTAGATGATGAGGAGCTGGGGTGCAGTGGGACGAATTCCTTTGTTGGATGGAATGGGATTGTGTGGATAGAATTAGTGATTGAGTGGCGTAAGGAGCTGAGAGGTTCATCTTAACAGTGAGTACTAGTATTAATGTCAAGTATTAACCGCGTAATATACCCAACCAGCTTTCCCCCCCCAAAAAGGCAGGGGAGGCGGGCGGATCTTAGTCAGCATTCGACCTCCTCCTCGTGGTCGTGCACTATTCTGGATGGGGTTAAGCCCAGCTAAGCTCGTCGTTGACTTGACTTGCTGGTGATCCTTTCCTGAGAGAACCAAGGAATGTGCCACAAGCCCGTCCATCCAACCAGGTGCCCGCCTGATAGCGAGCATCTACATCATCGCAGCACACACGGACATCACCTGTCACTCGGCAGCAGGACGCATCGCCAATAATTGATGTATTCACCCGGACCAAATCCAATTGGACTAACCCACTAAGCCAACTTCCCCTCCTCTCGAGTCCTCTAGTTCGCCCTTCAACCGACAACCGTTGCCCGGAAAGTGGGGACTGCAAGGTTTGGTTCAATTCAGGGGCATCAGAATACTGACTTTGCATTTCATAATAGTTTCGTGTCCATCGGTGGATGTCCCGCTCCGTGATCATGCAGCGCCGCATTGCTCGCTTCAACAGCTCATGGTCTCACTTCAAATCCCTCCTGCTCGGTCCAGATCTCATCCTGTCTCCAGCCCCATCCCCAGCTCAGTCAACCCCCCCTCCTCCACTCAGGGGGTTCGCTTGCGTGCGCAGACCGTTTCAGATCTGCTTGTCATCACCACTAGCCGTCTAGTCGCTGGCTAGGCCCGACCGGGCAGGTTCTATGGACGGGCAATCAATAATCTAATTTAATCCCAGAAACCTTGGGCTGCGCGGGCTTGCCTGGAGCCTGTTTCGTCTTGTTTCGCGTTTGCCCGTTTTTTCTTTGTCACACTTTCATCACCTCCTTCTCTTCTCTCGTTTACACACACTCTCTCTCTTGTGGCAATTCCTCTACTCCATACGGGCCCTTAGACTCGGTCGTTCGAGAATGAGAGTTGCCTCGCCTCAAGATCTACTCTAATCTGGCTGTTTGTTGATCCAACGCAGTCAATTCGTCGCTCCCTATCGCGCACGCCCCAAGACCTCGAATCCATTCGTATCCACCATCCACAAACCAGACCGGGTTCATTATACCACATTGCTCCGAAATCTCCCCTTTTTATACATTTTTTGCTGTCCCCTATACGGTCGGAGATGATCTACACTTGATTCCATCAGCTTGCGATGACCCCGGACTGGTTGTTTCCGAGCGCTACAATCATTCTTTATCGATCAATGAGGCTCTCATCCATGACGCCTATCTCTAGTCGCGCCATTCGTTAAATATACCCAAACCTGCTGTGATCAGCTGACGTATGCTATTTCCTACTGATATACCCATTCCAATCATTATTAGACCGCAGGGCTTCCGACGTTGGCATTCCGGACATACATTGAAAGTCTGACGAAGAATGACGTTGGATCTTCACTCCCCTCAACAATCGGTCAGCGAGCGCAGAGGCCAACGATTGGCCCCCTTGCAAACCAACTTCAGCCGTCCAACCGCACGCCCGGTGCAGGTTCCATCCGCGAGACCACAGCGTCCACGGCCCTCGGACTACCAGGACGATGCGGAGGCAGGCGAACGAGTCCCATTGCAGCCAGCGCCAGTGAAGCGCCAGACATCCAAGTCCAGCCTGCGGAACATCTTCGGGCGCGAAAAGTCTTCCCGTAAGCAAGCCGCCGACACTAAGCTATCGGGTATCGAGGAGGTACAGCAGCAAGGCACACAAGCTGCATCCGAATCAGCACCAGCGGCTCAATCCCCGACTGCCACTGCTACACCTAAGACTACCGTATCCACGGCTACACTCCCCACATCCCCGACCACGACAGGATCGCAAAAGTCCAGGCTCCCCTCAAGATCTCGCACGAAAACTAGCGACGAGAAGCCTGCCGCAGGCGAGATAGGATGGAAACCTCCACCGCTTTTCCAGGCATATCCGCAAGCAATCAAACATGACTGTCTTCCCGTTCCAGCTATGTCGGTAGACTCCATAATGCGCATGCATGCCACCTCGAAGGCCAAGGCTGGCTCTCGTGACGAAGAGACCCTCAATGGAGAATCTACGGAGGATGGGGGCGCCCGGAAGAAAAAGGAAGACAAGGAGAGGAAGAGACACATGCGCACCCTATCCGAGACCATGAGCAAAGCGGAGTGGACCCAAAAGGTTTACGTGCTAGCCACCGCCGGTTATATCTTGCAATATGCCGGCTCGGGAAAATACGACCGACTACCAGAGAAAATGTTGCAGCTTGGTCCTCGAACTGTGGCTTTTGCTAGCGATGCCATTCCTGGGAAACACTGGGTGCTGCAAGTATCCCAGACTGACGAAGATGGTGCGGATTCGACCAAGCCTCACCGGTTCCGTTTTGGATTCAGTAGATCCCATTCCAGACGCTTAGACCGGTGCTTTCTTCTCGTTTTTGATCATCCGGAGGATATGAGCTCTTGGCTCTTGGCCGTTCGGGCCCAGATAGAAGCTCGGGGCGGCAAGAAGTATGTCTCGGAGAAGACAGCTGACGACGGCTCAGAGCCGCAGCTCCAGACCAAACCTAGTGTTCGCCAATTGGTGACCAAAGATCCCAACCGGTTTTCTACGATGCTTCTATCTCAGCAGTCTACATCTGGAGAAGAAAGGGACACAGGTGTCAGTGACCATTCTCGTCGGAGCTCCTACATTTCCGTCAACCGCCGGTCAGTGGTCATACCACCGGCGTCTGAATCTCGCTCCGGATCAGTATCCACCACACATACAGAGATCTCGCCCGTAAGCGCAACCGGGCGATTCTACTCATCTATCGCCGGTGCCAGTTTCCCCAAGCCGGCACCAAATGGTAGCGTAGCAGCAGCTTCACTGGATGGGCCAGCAAGCCCAACCTTCTCGAGCTCAACGAAGCGGCGATCACTGCATGTGTCATCACCGACGACAACAAAGACGAACGCTGAATTAGCTGCTGAAATCCCACGGGCACAGTCGACACAGCCAGATCCTGTGCTTCGCAGCACCTCGCCGCTGGCCCCGAACTTTAGCGTGCCCTCTTTCAGCAAAAGGTTCACCGCCAGGTTCGGTCCACTTCAGGTCCCGCAGGTGTCACAGATTCCCCCAGCCCTAGAGGACATAGACGGGAAAAGCACTACTGCTGCTCTTTCGGCGTTTCCTTCTCCGCCCCAGTCTCCGGGCAAGATTATGAACGGGTTCCCGCAGGAGGATCTCAACGAGCAGCAAGAGCAACAGCAACAAGAGCAGCCGCAGCAGCAATGGCCGCTTCATGCAGGGCAAGCCAAGAGACCGCCACTACGCGTTTCCAGCTCTCAGGACTCACTCGCAGATCCGCAGCGTGTGGCGGATCCCAGAAGCCATCGACTCTCTCGCATGCCGGGAGGCATAATGCCTAGTACCGCCCAAGTCCCACGGCCAACAACTGCTGTCAGCGGAGGGCCGACTCATGGCTCACATCTGGGCCCAGACATGGGCAATGCGCGTCGCGATCAGCAACGGACCCGGGGTTCTGTTATGTATCAACCCGATCCAAACGTCCGTTTGCCGCCAGTGGCCATGGGCCGTCGAAAGAGCATGCCGGGCCTCATCGGACCGCCCGCGGCGCCTCCTCCCAATTGTCCATTGCCTAAAATTCCTTCTCCTATCGACCCACAAGCACCTAACTGGGGCGAGTTACCCCCAGAGCTACGGCAATGCGTCTCACCTCCTCCGCTACAAACTATTCGGGAACAACGGAAGAGCTTCGCGCCGGCGCCAGGCGGTCGCAGCATTCAAGGACGAAGCGTCTCCCGGCAGTCCAAGCTGCCTCCGATATAATCGACTCCTAATCACTCCTTATACACCCATCTGTTCGCATGATGAATCTCATGTTTCAAACGAGTTCATCCTACCCTTTTTGACCATTATGCTTCCACGTCGCCACGGCACGACTCCTTTCCGTCGACTTTGACAGTCGACGAGGTCGATCACAGTATCATTCCATAGCGATCCAGCGTTTCCACCTTTTCATTTTACATCTGATACCATTACTGATCTGTATTTATGCCCCTGTGGGATTGTCTTACCTAGCTGGCTATTTCCTTCCCGGGTGGTTCGAAAACGATAGATGTTGCTATTTCGTTTCTTGTTTCCTTCTGATTTGTATTTACTCTACTACTTAAATATTGCTAAGACCACATAGAACTAATACCGTTGCGAAAACCTATCTAATTCGTTGTATATTTCACAGCAACTATATCACCACGGCACCATCCTCTCTTCAAAAGAGAGTTCCCCCACCCAAGTTCCCCTTCAGTCTCCTCACCACCACATCCCCAATCCCAATAATACTAGTTATGATCATCCCCATGCACCCACCACTAAACAAACGATCAATGATCACCGACCGACCGAACGACCAAACGACCCGCCGGCCCGGCCCGCCGAGAATCACCCGTCTTGGCTCCGAGGTTTTATTATGTAATATCCATCCCCATCTTTGTTTCTCATTGTTGGAAGGGAAAGGATATGAATGAGGAGGGATGTGATCGTTTTTTTATGAAAGGTCGATGGTAGATGCTTGGTTGAGTGTCGGGGCAGCAGGTTGGTAAGTACGTGGATGTTGGATTGAATGGAAGGAAGGAAGGAAGGAAGGAAGGAAGGAAGGGAAGGGTATACTTAACGCTTCGACAGTGATAGAACCGTTGATGGGAAATTAGGAGGGTAGCTCTGAGAGAGAGAGAGAGAGAGAGAGAGAGAGAGAGAGAGAGAGAGAGAGAGAAATAAATTCAATATATACATATGTTGAATTTCTCCTGCATGTCATTCTGATGGTATAGTAAAACAAAATGAATGAAGGAGGCGATGTTGATCATGTAGTCTACTGTCGGAATCCAATGTGGAATGATGGGGTTGCTTTATGAGTAGTAGTCGGTGATTGGTATTTAGATCTGAATGTCTTGTAACCAAGAGTAACGGGCTACTTTGTGGCGATGCAATAGTTCTAGGTCATTGGATAAGTACTCTGTAGTGAGTAGGTGGTAGATAGGTATGCGCTGCGTAACTTGATCGAGTTGCGCACAGCACGACATTATGGATAGCTGTTTACAATGGAGGTATGATGGGTGCTCTTGTTTGAAGCACCACGCTGTTTAGAGTGGGATCAGGTGCTGTAGTGACGAGTGCACTCTGTACGATGGGTATATAGTAGACACCATGGAAGAAGAATGCATTCGTAGCTAGCTGAAACCCAAAAACCGAATATCCCTGCCCGGGCAATAATAAAAAAGAAAAAGAGAGAAGTAGGAACAAGAGGCGTGCAAGAGTACCGTACATTTAGAAAGGATCAGAAAGAATTTACCGGATCATGCCATTTGGATATCTCGCCCACGTATAGGTAATAGTGAACTCCGTAGTCAACTGTATGGAACAAGGTCAATTACTCTTCGGTAACTTCCTCCACTCGGGGTGCTAGATCGCGTTTCACGGCGCCCGAGGCATCCGATGCCGCTGTTGCTGTTGTGGTGGCGGATGGGGTGGAGTCGTTTGCTGTGGAGGTTGCAGGTTGAGATTCTTCGCCTGCTGCCTTCTTGGCCTTCTTCGACTTTTTCTTGTTCTGGGGCTGCGTTAGTTGTTGTCCTTGGAAAATGTCACGGCAGCTTACCTCTTGCCAGCCCCACAGGGGCTTGAAACTATCCACAAATCCAACGTCTTCGAACAGGTTCGGGAAGAGCCAGAGACCAGGGGGAACCGCAATGACAGTGACACAGAATAAGATCAGACGGAAAATCGACATAGCAAAGAACAGACCCAGCAATCCCATCATGCCCACACTCAGATACCACACACCCTGTCGCATGAACATCGGCCACAAGGGGAAGAGAACCACCGCAAAGATTCCGGCCACCACAGCCGCGGCCATGACCTTCTGCTTCCACTGCGGTCCCTCCCACAGCCAGACGTAGTGCATCATGGGGTCGGTTTCCTGATGCTGCTCAATGCGTACCGTCCACAGTCCCTTGACGCGAGTCTTGGACTTGCCGTGGTTGTGGCCCGCATGGGGATCAACCTTCGTCACGCGTAGAGCAAGGAGCGACAGGGGAAGAAGCTTGAAGACGTTCTCTGCAGATGCGCGGTCGGTGACGGGGGGAAGAAGGGAGTTCTTTTTGGCAGCCGCTTTGGCGTAGGCGGGGGATTCGAGGGCGCGGATGGCACGTTTCACTTGGATCAATCAGTCATAGTCCTAGCCAGTCGCCAGTACCAGTAAACATACCTTTGAACATTTCCTTTCGCTGACCGTCCATGATACAAGTCCGCGTCTTCAGGTTCTGCGACCGCAGAAACCCAGCAACAGCAAGCGCCTTCGGGTCGGGAGGGTTGTTCGGGTTCACCGGGACCTGACGAGTCATTTGCTGAGGCTGGGGTTGCGGAGCTGCTGGCAAGTTCTGTCCCGGTTGGGCTGGCGACTGAGGTGGTTGTCCTTGAGGCTGTGGTTGTCCTTGTAGCTGGGCCTGGGCCTGGGCCTGTGCTTGCGCTTGAGCTTGCCGTTGGGCCTCGACCTGTCTCTGGTGGGCTTGAAGGGCTCGCATTCTCAGTTGGGCGACGTATTGCTCGGTGGTCAAGCCGTGTTTGACAGCCTCAGCAGTCAGTTGTTCACGCTGCTGTTTGGCGAATTCCTCGGGGGTCATGCCGCGCCTGGCAGCTTCAGCGGCGAATTGCTGTTGCATGGCCGCAATCTGCTGGGGGGACGGCTGGCCGGGCGCCGCCATGGTGAAGGAGAGGGGGTGTGAAGACGCGGGTAAATCGGGGGGGGGGGAAAGAAGTGCAAGAGCGCACAGCGCAGTAACTCGCAAAAAGAAGGGGGGTGCAAAAATGGGGGGCGATGGATGAGATGGCAGGAAGTCAAGTTGGCGGGAGACAAAAAGGCCAGATGGTGTTCCGCCGCCAGGGTCCGTCCCGTGCTCCGTCACCGCCTTCTTCTCCGCACTCCTTTTTGCGCCGCTTCAGCCACCATGAATGATCATCTATGCATATTCCCTAGGCTGCCATAACTGTCCCTTCAGGCCTCTGAGACTGGTTTCTCAATCACCATCCCCGGTTCCTGGTCGGATGTAATTCGCGCGCTGATGTGCTGCCTGCCGCCCGCAGCTCCATGTCATTGACTTTCACCTCGGATGTATCCTTGAATGCAACGGAGGCAGCTGTCTTCCTCGTGAGTCGATGCTCCACCATCACTGCAGGAACCCCACCACTGACCCTCTCTAGAGTGAACGAGATGTAGCCGGCCAAATTCCCATTAACTTTGTCACTACGTCCGCCGTGTCACTCCGCGCAGCATGTTTTGGAGACAATGTCTTCGATCGGAACTCCGCGGGAAGATGCATCTCCGACTTATTGGTAATCGGATACCGTCGCTTTCTCGTCGATGTTTACTGGTCCCCTGACCAACGGGATTGGCTGTTTTGTCCGGTGTCATTCTCTCAAGATATTCCCGTTGTGACCGTCTCGTCGGCCTCGTCAGCCACATCTACTTCGACGACGGCAACCGCATCGACCAAAACCGCCCAGGCCACTGTCACCGCGGTAGCCAGCTCCTCGGGGTCCGTGCTATACGAGCTGGGCCCGTATCGCTGCTCGATGAATCTCAACCTCTCCGACCTAATCAACGTGTTTCATGATTTCTTCCAGACGTACACCTCGGAGCTGACCGTTTATACACGATACATTTCTCTTAACTTGCATGCGGCTGCCAGCGCGACGAGCCCTACCGAGCCAGCAGTATCGGTGACTGGATCGCAGCTCCCCACTGGTTCCGAGTTCATCAGCGCTCTCTTCGATGAGCGGCTGTCTTCCTACATATATATGCCGTCAGAGCTCGCTTACGAGCGCGCCAACCTGAACAAATCCTGGTTCGAGGTTGAAGACGACTACAAGCCTATCACCGAGTACTTTACCATTCAGGAAGACGCAAAAAAGGAGCAAAGTACTCCTGATGGCTGGCCATGCGGGAAATACCTCCAACTGGCGAAGGAGAAGCGCCTACTCATCGACTATGGGACCATCGATTCCCAAATGAAAGATTACAACCAATCCTACATGGGCGACGTGATCTTCCCGTCTGGCTATCTAACATCCACAATATCCGTATCCCTCGACGCCGACGGAAGCCTCGACACCGGCTGCTTCTACAACCCCGACGCGACCACCGTATCCCAAGTCAACAACTCCTGGGCACTATCCGACTACATCCCCATCCCATCCGGGCTCAGCCAAAACTCAACAATCGCCGCAATGACCACCGTCATCTCCAATCTAACCGCATGCGGTCTCACCCCAGCACTAAACAAAACCCTATTCAACCAAACCGCCGACACCGACATCCAACCCTACGACGAGATCTCCCTCTCCACCTCCTGGGCCTGGGGCATCGGCGAACCCGCCGACGCCGCCTCCTCCGACGACAACGGTTACGCATCAGTCGACCGCTGTGCCGTCATGGACCTCACCAAAACCGGCCAATGGCGCGCCGTCAACTGCACAGAATCACGGTACGCAGCCTGTCGCGTCGGAAACCTGCCCTTTACCTGGCAATTATCCACCTCCCCCAATACCTTCCGAGAATCCTATAATCACGGCTGTCCCGCGAACACCACCATGGCGATTCCCCGGACCGGGTTGGAAAACACCTACCTCCATCAGTACCTATTGACACGGACCGACGTTCTTGATCCGTCCTCCACGCTCGAGAGCCAGACGAACGTCTGGGTGGACCTCAACTCCATCGACGTGGAATCATGCTGGGTAACCGGTGGTCCGGACCATGGGTGTCCGTATGCGTCGGATCCGCAGCAGTTGGAAAGACGGACGGTGCTGGTTGCGGCGATTGCAGGGATTGTGATCTGCATTATTGCTGCTTTGACGTTGTTTGTCAAGTGTAATGCGAATCGCCGGAACTCGAGAAGGAATAAGCGGGTGATCAAGGGGTGGGAATATGAGGGTGTGCCGTCGTAATATAATTTTTATCTTTCTTTGTATGTATTAAATGTGAATATTGTTGTATATAGATTCTATTTTACTTTAAAAGACGTAAGCGGTGTATGAGAGGAGCAATGCAATCTCCGTTGTGGATGCTAAACTAACTATCTGTACTGTCTACAGTGGAAACAAGGGGGAGTATCACCAGTAAATCACATAAATCACATCAATCATTGTCAGAAATCCTCATGTCCAAGCCATATCCATGAAATTCATCAATCCAATCGAGGAAGCGTACATTCGTCTTTTTCTTGTATTGTTGTTCTTTTGGTGGTTTCCGCACGTTGATGCTATAGACCCGCAAAGCGTGCCCACCCAGCCGCGCGGATAGGTGTGGCGGCATTCTCGTTCTGCGGCTTGCTGACCTCAACTCGGCCCTCCTCGGCCACTTTGCCGCTAACGTCACGTCTTCTCCCTACTCCGAGTCCGGAAATGTAGTTTCCATATGACGATGACGAATTAGCATGGCTGGCATCGGCTCCTGAGTTACTAACGACGCGTCCCTTACGATCGCCGTCGATGGCAACGGAATCTGCATATGGGACGTTCAAGACGTTAAGGTCACCATCATCATGCTGCTTCAGTGCGCCGTAGGCGTTGAACTTCTGGCCCTTTCTGATCGTCATCTTGTTCTTCTTGGGCGAGAATTTCGACTCATCGCGGCTAGCCTTCCGAGGAGTATCAAGTGCCGGTGTGTTCGAGACTCCATAGAAACTTGCTTTCTTCCGTATGCTGTCAAGGAGTGGTTCTTCGGCAGGAGGTTTGGGCGAAAGGTTTGGAATGTCAGTGAGCACCATGCGGCCGTTGCTCGGGGTACGGTTTCGACTTTGGTCCACTCTGGGCTGAGGTGAAGGTGGATTCAGCGCCAAGGGATTAACCCGAAGCGAGTTCCGCGTATCTTCGTCGAGGTCCTCGTGATCCTGGAAGATATCGATCCGTTGATCGCCAAGATCCTGCCCAGCGTTATCGTAGAGTCCTTGGTACAGCATGTCATGCACATCATCGCTTCCATAGTATTCGTTCGCCGCGATCGACTCGTATTCTCCGTGCGCATTCTCAGTGATGGCTTCGCCAATATTCAATCCGTACCGCTGGGGACTAAGCCAATCCATAACACCACCCTTTGAAGAAGCTGGGGTTTCGGCCCGACTGTACACGGAGGAAGGGTCGCGAGGAGCTGGGTGCTCGTTCTGGGGCTCATCGACAGGTGTAGCAGTCCGTGATGGATACACAATCCAGTTATCTGAAGCTGGGCTCACGCATTGTGATCTGTTGGGAAGATCGGGGGACGGTTCACGCACTGGTGAGCCATAAGGGATTGAGGTAGTGGGTCTAGTAAAGATATCTGGGTTTTCTATAGGCGATGCGATTGTGATATCATCCGCAATATCGTTTGGTTGATGGAAGGGAAGATGTGGGATGGTCTGGATGCGCGATGGGCGGTGGAAGGAGGGCGCGTGTTGCGGCTGCGTTCTGTCGGTGACACCAGAGGGGAATCGGCTGTAATCGTTGTTAAAGGACGAATTGCTGCGGGTATCGATGAATGGCACGTTGCGAGGAACGCCGATCAGTGGGTCTTCGCTGGAAATGTTGTCTGAGCCCAAAGTGGACTGGCTGGCGTGCTTCTCAAGAATCTCAGACTTGGTCCGTTTGAGGGGACGGGCAGTCAAGTTGTCTTCTAGCGGATTCATGTCGGGGGGCAGTTTAGTGATTTTCCGGAATATGATACCCAAAAACAGGGATATTCCCAAGGAAATCGCATGCAATGCTCCATTGATTATACCCAGAAGAAATGTAGCCTCTGCAATCTTTGTTGTCACGTCAATATTGGTGCCCAGCATTGTAGTCCAGTCGTATGCATTGTCGGAGTATTGCCTGTAGCCCAAATAGGCTGCGAAGACGTAGAATGGGACCAAGCCGAGATCGAACGTTGCTGCAAATAGCATATAACTGGCCTGTGAGCCTGGAGGCCTAGTGATTGAGGAGCGGCTCAGGTTATATATGCCATAAAGAGTGTGTAGGATTGCGACGGCTGGCTTGAGGGGGTTAGAATTTGATCGAGATAACTTGAGGTCATATCACTTACGCCAACTCTGACGATCCAGATCACGGTTGCTGCGGCATTTTTAATCACGATAGAGCAGAACAACGAACCGAGAGCTCCGATAAGAGCGAGTACGCGCAGCCCGAGCTGCACCTTTCGTCCATAGACCACTCGACCCTTTGTTTTGGGACTCATTGGAGTCCATCGCGGCTTGCTATCTGTGATGTTTCCCTGCACATACAAACATTAGTGCGCAGAATCTGGGGCAGGCAGCTGCACACTACGTACTGAGTCAGAATGACTATTAAGGTCAACCAACGGCCCTTTCACCTCAGGCTTTGGCGCCGGCCGAGTCCAGCTCGCCTGGGTCACAGCCTTCGGGTTGAAAGGGATTTCGGGTTGACTGTAAAACCGAGTCGAAGACGGGTAGTCATAAAGGAATGGAGGGGAATTGTTGTTGCCCATGGTCGCTATGGAAGAAGCCCCAATCTAATATCGAAGGCTTGACCCACGCGATGAGCGGGGGAAAGGAATGTGCACAGACGAGTTAAGCTTAAAGAAAGAATGTCGGGTTAGACAAGTAGTTTGAAGGTGACAGAAACCACGGGGAGGAGAGGTACGAACCGTGGGACGGGCGGAGGAGGGTCAGGAAGAGATGGAGACAGGGCAGCAGCGATAGCAAGAGGAGCAGCAGCAGCACATGCACCACATCGTGCATCTGCCGGAGCAAGCCTCAGCTTGGGTTTCTCCAACCACGGGCTGATCGGAGGATCGTCAACACGCGATTGTCGGCGCGGCAACCACCCGATAAGCCAGTCACGTGGGCCCTCTTATGTCATCGCCGCTCGGAGTTAACCGTCTCTCCTCCGTCCGTCCAGTCCGAGCTGCCTCTTTCCTCCATCTCGTCGGCACCACCATGAATCTCCAACGCGCTCCCTATGTCTGCGCCAATTGCACAGCGCACATTGGTCGCGCGCCTGTGCGTTGCCTTTCGCGTCGGCTTCCCCTGCGACCAATTTGCCAGCCGCGCCAGTACAGCCAGGTGGTTCAAAATGATCGACCTTTCCGCGTTGCCGTGGTAGGGTCAGGCCCGGCAGGCTTCTACGCTGCATATCGACTACTCTCCAAGGTGGACCATGCCATGGTAGATATGTACGAGAAGCTTCCAGTGCCCTTTGGTCTCGCGCGGTATGGTGTAGCCCCCGACCACCCGGAAGTTAAGGTAACATCACCCTCTGGTGAGTCAAGCAACGGGCACTACAACTGACACCATGTGGTCTCCAGAACTGCGAAGACAAATTCACCGAAGTCGCTACATCTCCACGGTTTAATTTCATTGGCAACGTTGAACTAGGCGAAACCCTCCCCCTCAGCTCTCTCAAGCCCCACTACGATGCCATTCTCTTCGCATACGGTGCCCCGAAGGACAAAGAATTGGGAATTCCGGGCGAAAAGGCGACGCGCAATGTCTACTCCGCTCGAGAATTTGTCGGATGGTATAACGGCTTACCGGAACATCGCGATCTTGCCCCGGACTTGACCGCTGGTGAAAACGCAGTGGTCATCGGGCAGGGAAATGTGGCCCTGGACGTTGCTAGAATTCTACTGTCAGATGTTGATGCTCTGCGGAAGACGGACATCGCTGAATATGCTTTGGAGGAACTGGCGAAGAGCAAGATTAAACGTGTCCGGGTGGTTGGCCGCCGAGGGCCAATGCAGGTACGATCGGCTTCTTGCATTTGCTGTACCCATCATATGCTTACCTTCCTCCGGGAACCAGGCTGCATTCACCATCAAGGAACTCCGCGAACTGCTTCAATTGCCGTCGGTAGCATTTGACCCAGTACCCAAGGAACTCTTCCCTCCGGAAGACGTTATGTCTGCCCTCCCAAGAGCACAGAAACGGCTGATCCAGCTTCTTGCAAAAGGATCGGCCAATGACCCTACGACCTCTACCAAATCCTGGGCTCTGGACTTCCTTCTATCCCCAGAATGCCTTCACTGGTCTCCCGTTCATCCGTACCGTCTTTCCCACGTGAGGTTCGCGCGCAACGAGCTGGACCCTTCGGACCCATTCCTCGCTAGCGCCAAGGTCACGCCCAAGTACCTATCCAGCGGGAAACGGGCAGAGATCGACATTCCTGCAAACACTTTCTTCCGTAGTGTCGGCTACAAATCGCTACCATTGCCCGGCCTAGAGGATCTAGGTGTCCAGTTCGATGAACGACGCGGAGTGATCCCTAACGACGGCTTTGGAAGGATCACCACTCCCGTTAACACAGGTACTAACGAGCAGCTCCCTGACGGCTCCCTAATCTCTCATCTGCCAGGACTGTACTGCGCTGGCTGGGTCAAGCGCGGACCTACTGGCGTTATTGCCACAACCATGATGGATGCGTTTGCCACGGCCGATGCCATTGCTGCCGATCTAAGTAGTCAGGGAGACAAAGCATCTCTGCTGAACTCGCCCGGCTACAGCTCCGGACTCGGCTGGGAAGGCGTCCGTCCCGAAGCCGAAAAGCATGGTCTGCGGCCAACCTCATGGGAGGACTGGCAGCGTATCGATCGTGCCGAGCGAGAGCGTGGACAAGAGAAGGGAAAGGTTCGCGACAAGTTCGGTCGGGTAGCCGAGATGCTCGAAGTCTTGTCATGATACGATATAACGAGTGGTTTATATAGATCTGTACAGTAAATATAACTCTAGAATCTCTCCGTTCACACGTTAACGTTGTTTCATATTCAATTCAACTATGCTGATATATGTATGTATGTATGTATGTATGTCCCATGCTATCATGATATTAACAATTAAGGAGAGTATTTGCGCTGAGCATTCATCGTAAACCCGAAACCACAAGTATTGCCATTCCTCCTGCTTCAACCACCATTTATCCACGCCGATGTTCATCCCTGCCAAAGGCTATGGAAGTCGCTCAGTTGGTAAGGCAGAGGCTGGCGTCGGCCGGAGCGTAGGTCGCCGTGACGCGACCGTCAGCGACGGCCTGGCCATTAGTGAGCTTGTTCATGGCAGTCAGGCCGATGTTGAAGCCACCGGGGGCAGCATCAACGGCGGTGATGTAGACCGTGGTGCCTTCGTAGGTCAGAGCGTAGCACGCGCCGCAGTTGGGAGAGTTCCAGCCCGGAATGGTAGGAGAGCCGCCGATGTAGGGGAAGCCGGGGAGGGAGCCGAAAGTAGGGTAGCCCTTGGTGACCAGGCCGTTGTCACCGTCGGAGCAGGCGGTTGTGCTCAGGGAACCGCTGGCATCATCGTAAGCGGTGTCGTATGAGACAGAGACGGAGGTGCCGGTGGCCGAGTCAACGGGCACGCCAAGGGCCGAGGAGAAGAGGGCGATGAGAGAGAAAGCAACGGCAGAGGTCTTCATTGTGATAGATAGGTGAAGATGACTGTTGTATTGGGTAGTGTTTGTTCTTTGGTAGAGTGGTGGTATGGAGGATTGATGAGGACTGAATGAGGGGATATGTCGGGGCTTTCAGGCTACTTATATATGCCTCGTTTCCCTTCACGCTTCTCAAGTTTCTCCGTGAAGCTGCAGTAGCGGTGAATACGGCGATGAATGTTGTGGTGTCCGTCTATTTCCGGAGCCCTTGTCAATCGAAGCTGCCATGGCTCCATACGCTGGCATGGGCCTGGGAGGCCTGATGCTGTGAATAGCAACAGGGTCGTAGACGTCATGTCTGTTTACCAAACTAGGGCACTGACGGGTATAGATCTGCAAAGCATCAGCCCGGAGTGAGACAGTCCCCTCATCGGTGGCGGGCAACACTGCATCAATAGCAAGCGGAGAGACATGCGGGGGGCGCAGTGATCGCGGCTTAGAACATCGGAGCCAATAAGAAAGGTCTTGGGCCGGACCGTGAATGAGACATACAGCTTTAGAGGTCTTGTCTTCACTCTTCCGTCCGGCGTCTCCGGCTTAGATGAGGCGGGTGACTTGTCCTGCGCAGGTGGTCTGTTTATAGGCCAAGAACCTACTCCGTATTCATAGACCAGTCACTAAACTTGGACGCTTCCGGATCATGCAACAACCCGCCAAGCGATGCGGGTTGAGATCCGCATTTAGCCGACAAACAAGCAGCCTTCTTAGGCATCAGTGGGATGACCCTGGTTCACTGTGCTCAACATGTGTGGAGCGCAAGTCATAGCCCACGTCCGTGTTTGGAAGTTTACAGCATGAGCTCTGGCCGTGTAATGACTTTACTCCAAAGCAGGCCTTCTCCAACTACCAAAAGGGAAGGTTCACGAACAGCACGCCTTAAATAAGGCACTTGAATGCCAAGGCAAAGAGGCTCCCAGAAGGTCTGTCTAGCTTGGCTTTAAGAAGCAGCTCGCTGTCGATCAATCCTGCGGTATCCGAAATCGGAACCTGACTGGGTGAGCTTTCGGGTATGCTGAATATTTTGCATACACGGGATGCCTGATGCGTCTGGAAGGGGAAGAGACGACACACGTGCTGTTGGATGGGCGACTGTAGAGACTTCTAGAGTTCCAATATTCAACATGAAGTCCTCATGAGCTCAGCTTCGGCTACTGTTCAGCAACCCTCTTGCCGATGTGACACTGTCTCAGCGACGGTTGTATCCGTCGCGCCTCTTGGCCAAGGCCACAATCGGGCGAGAACTATCCGAACGGGCAAGTGGTCGGAAAACCCCCCAAAATGCCGAGGCCAATTTCAGTCAAAAAGCAGATCGTGGGTGGAGTGAATTGCGCGAACAATGTAGATCCTTGGCGACCATATAGCGCGACCCCATTGTTAGCTTATAAGTGCCAGGCCGGAACCGCGACGAATGCCGGAGACGGAAGGTAGATTGAAGTGGTTTAAAGATACTGAACCACTGACAAAGTCCCGTGGGCAGATGTATCTACCACAAATGAAAGAACCACGGTTCCGCTGCAGTAGTGGACAGAGCCCTTCGTTAGTGCCCAGGATAGCAGTTCCAGGCCAGCTCAATGGGCAAGTATGGTTTCACCGGATAGGGCGTTTCAATGCTGACTACTCCCCCGCTGTTTCCCTTGGTTCGAATCACTAGACCCTATTGAACATATTGGATCAGCGTTCGAGCGACGTGAAAACACCATGTTAAGCTTTCGGCCACTGTTACCAAATGCTCGGTCTCCCCTGAAGATCGTCGTGCAATAACGCGGGTGCAGGATGCAGGGCTTTTCTCCTTCCTCCCGGTCTTGACCTGAGCAGGTAGGCAGGGTAGTGATCTGGCGATAGATATCTCAAAATGTCCATGCTTCGAAGTCCATCATTGCGATAAGCTTTTAGGAGGGCGCAGGAGCTAGCACCATCGGCACCGGGGGGAGGAATGTGGAAGGGATAGAATTGCGATCTCATCAATGAACCATCCACCGGGAAGCTTTGGGAAAGCAAATGCCGTTGAGGCTCCCTCAGGCCTCAGGTGATCTCCCAATCTGGCAAGTCCTCAACTTCGCCCGCGCCTCTTCGACTTCATCTCTCGACTGGCGGGTCACCGCACTCATTGGCATTCGCCGTACCACAGATGTGGTCTATATGCATCCCAGAAGCACAACCCCTGTCTTCCCGTACAGGCAGGAATCCAAATCTTGCCCGTGGAATTGGTCCCAGCTCGCTGGATCTCGGTAACTTTCTTTCGACGCGCCGTCGCGCTAGGTCTGCTGTGTGCCACCTAAGCCCCTCCAAGCCCGTGGACGCGCTGCTGATCCGATACCCTTGGTTCTAGAAAGTCCAATCAGAAGCCAAGGATGCCCTAGGTAGTATAAGCTACGGTCCGGCGGCTTATTTCCGCCTAATCAAAGATCATGCTCCGGAGGAGATCACCTCCGTACGCGACACCAAAAGACACCGGAGACCCCTTGGCTTCGGTTGCTAAGATGCCGTGCAGATCACCTCCCGTTTGCTCCAGCGATTCTGCAAGAAGATATTTCCGCCCCTTAGCTTGATTGCAGCCAAACGTCCAGACTTTCGTCATTCCGAGGTGGCGAGTGCACTATACCGGGCCGAAGGAGACGCCTCTCAGTGTTCGGCTAGCACTACGCTTGCCTCATCCATTGGGCTGTCGTAGGCAAGTTTCGATTGCGTGTCGCCACATAGCATCTCCAACTCCATAACCATCAAGGAACTTGAGTGTAACGATCGATCCACAGAGCAGGAGGCTCTCAGTAACGATCTAAGTCCGATCATGGCCACCCCTATCCTTCCCAGACCATTGGCAGATCGGCAATTGCTCGCTAGTGCGGGAACGTTCGACCACTTTCTTGACTCATTGCTGGCGGCACAGCGGAGAATACCATGCCCCAGGAGTGGGGCTTGATGAAGAGACCGTGCAGACTATATCCCACTAAAATGCTCACTATGCGAGCTTCGGTCCCTTTGCTACACACGCTACTACGCACTAAAGCTGGCCCATCCTTATTCATTCGCATGCTCCAGAGATTATCTAGCGATCTGTGGCCCCTTACCAAATCTTTAAACTTTTTGTGGGAGAGGAAAATAAATGAATTTCGAGGACGGTGAAAAAAAACTACGCAAAGCTTTCATGGAGACGGGACCAAGCCCAGACCCAGACTTCCTGATCCATAGATTCTCATTTTCTGGTCCGCACACCGTGTTCCAGCTTCCACTCGGAGTATGATTTATTTAAAACACCACGCCTGTCACTCCTTCCCAAGCCTCGCTTTGACCCTTGGACTTCTCTCCCTTGAAACCCCAGTTCAAGGTGATGAACCATGTTTGCTCTACTACGACTGGCACACCTGATGACCGGCGATGGTGCTGGCAAAGGGCACCTCGCTGGTCGCTCAATGACGGAACCAGTCGAGGGGAGTGATAAAACCGGGTTCATTGCCATGGGTGTGATTGCACTCTTTTCGTTCATTGCGGCCTTTGGCCTTTTGTCTTTCCTTACCTACCGCATGATTTTCTGGCGACGATACTATAAACGGCCTCTGTCTGACAACCAATACGTCGTCCTGATTTACAACCTCCTGATTGTCGATATTCAACAAGCAACAGCGTTCCTGATATGTCTCCACTGGCTTGCCAAGGGCCATGTTTACTATCCGAGTGCACCCTGTGTCCTTCAAGGGTGGTGGATCCAAACGGGTGATCCTGGAAGTGGTTTGTTTGTGTTGGCGATTGCACTTCACACGGGTGCCGTCGTCCTACGAGGACGACAACTCCCGTACCCGCTTTTTGTGGCTAGTGTTGTTGGATTGTGGCTCTTCATTATCATCCTGGGATTGGTCCCCGTGGGGATGTTTGGTTCGGAGACCTTTGTGATCTCTGAGGCCGGCTGGGTAAGTGATCAAGGGTATCAAAACATACGACGTTGCTAATTTTATCCCTTCATGCAGTGCTGGATCGGACCGAATCATGAGACCGAACGTCTTTATGTACACTATCTCTGGATTTTCCTTGCCGAATTTGGCACCGTCGTTCTCTACGGTGTCATGTTCTTCTACCTGCGACGCCGAATGAAGCAGGCCGCCACGCTCCGACAAAACCACCAAGAGAACCTGAAGCGATTGAACCGGGTCGTCATTTACATGGTTATCTACCCGCTTGTATATCTGGTACTTTCTCTTCCGCTGGCGGCCGGTCGAATGTCAACGGCTCGACATGTTATCCCGAGTCGAGCGTATTTCGCAGTGGCCGGATCGCTGATGGCGCTGTCTGGATTCGTGGATGTGCTGGTGTACACGCTTACCCGCCGCCACTTGCTGCTGGAGACCGAGCTCAGCACTACGGATCAGATGTATGCCTACACGGAGTCTCAGGCATACCAAACACACATCACTACGGGCGATGGCAAGAAGATGCGCGTCAAATCCCGGTTCCGACGAAACCACGGCATGCAGACGATCGACGACACGGTCAACGACAACCGCGACTCCTCCACCGAAGACATTGTGCGCAAGACGGACATGGAGCTGGCGGAGCTGGGCCATGGCGTGTACCAGGAGACGACGATTGAGATTTCGCACGAGCCAGCGGATCCGGAAGAGTTTCAGAAGAGGGGACGAGTGAGCGGATGATGTGGATGTGGAGATGCAGCCTGGAGCCGATGGGAGATGGCTGGCCAATCATTACACCTTTTTTACTTTCATTCTGTTTCCTATATTGCAACGATCCCTATCACGAGAGACCCCCATGATAACATACTCAGTACATACCTACTATACTAATGCAATAATTTTTAATTCAACATCACTAAATGGTGAAAGCCCCCTGATGGATGACACCTCCAGCTCGCTACAAATTCAGTCTGCTTTATCAGATTCGGGTTAGAATCCAACTGTCCCCGAACCGACGGTGTAGCATCCATCCATCATCCCCCACCCAATACGAAGCGTCTGTAAAAAAACGCCACCTACCCAATCACCACCCCCAGCCAGCCTGCTGCATCACGATCGGCATAACCACCCCACTTAGATCGAAGCTTGAGCAATCCGGTTGGGTTCCACAGCATCGGATCGCGCAGTTTAGGTTTGCATGGTTCGACGCTTTGCTACCTGATTCGTTGCTTTCTCGTCCGAGTACCTCATCCTTACCGGATTCAGCCTAGCCTTCGGCCCCAGGTCCGCTTTTCCCGACTTACCTGATGGAGCAATTTCTCTTTCGGTCTTAGAAAGTGCGAGGGGGTTAGATAGGGGAACCCAACCGACCTTCTCCGTAGAGTTATGATACACGGCTGTTGAACTCTGGGTCAGGTGTAGGAACTTGCCGCTCCGTACCAGACTCGCTGCGTGGTTGGTAGTAAGCTGGCGTGGCATATGGTTTAAAGCCCGACTCGACCCTGAAAATCAGAACATTGAACTTTATTATTACGGTTTATGTTTTGGTTCTGGGTTTGGATTTGGGGCTAGAATTTCCATGCAGCTGAAGTCGCACACTAGCGGTTGGACTATGGACTTTTGAATTTAGTTTAGTTTTCTCGGGGTTGAGATGTGGGATGGATGTCGACGTTGAGTGCGCATGTGGCCATGTGCATGTGCATAGGCACGTGTTTTTCGCCACTGCGGTAACTTTCCCCATTCGGGGTAGGATGTTTCTATACAGTAAACCAAACTTTGTCTCCTCTGTGTATCCCTCCATCAATTCCCAACCCTCTCGCTAAACATCTATACGAACATTCCCTCTAAAAGAAATCGCACGTCTAACCCCCCCAAGAAATAATAAGCGACTACGACCTAGTCAGTAGTCACCTAATATACGAATCCCCACTACGTCGTCGGTCCGTCGTATAAATCCTCCCGCCATGTCCACTTCAATCTACCTAATACAAGCCACCGCCCACCGCTCGCCCACTTCCCTAGCCGAACCGACCCTAGCCTGTATTAGTATCTAGACAAGCACTAATGAGTGATGACTGATGAGTAATGACATTTAGTCGTGCTCTAGCTACGGAGTAGTCTAGTCTAGTCTAATTGTTGCTCCGGCTCCGGCTCCGCTGGTCCGGTGTGGATGCAGGATTGGTGGTGGTTTAGCGCTAGGATGGATGGGTGGATGGATATCCCGAAGATCCCGAGTTTGGTGGTGGATGCCGATGATGGATGGATGGTAATTGTTTCTAATGGGGTCGGACAACTGGGGGTTGAGGGGATGGTTATTGGGGACTTGGTTGCACTTGGTTGATGTTAAGAGAAGCTTCTCTCTGTCTCTGTCTCTGTCACTTACACACCCCCTCTCTCTCCGTGTGTGGAATGGAAATAGGCACCTACTCACTCAAGCAATAATCTGACTGATGAAAGAAATATCCGGTGTAGATTACCTCCTCTTGGCACTGGTCAACCATCATCAAAACGAATGCGACATCGGTTTTTCTGGCTAGAGATACTCCTAAGTTGTATAGAATAGCACAAGCTCATCAAAGTAGAATAACGTAACACTCAAGGCAGCAGGACATTTCCTTCCACTTATAGATGGCGTTCATTCCAGCAGGATGATTTGATTCCTAGAATTGGACATGCATGCTGTTTCTTCGATGTAATAAGACCGAGGATCCGAATTCAACGACTGCACAGTCTTAGTCTATAACAGTAATCAAGGATAGGGTATACACATATGTATCATTTTCTCACCAGTGATTTGCTGCTGCTGGAAGCATTAATCTCGTCTTTCAGTGATATCTTCTGATAGGAGTACCTTTATTTGGCGTTCTTTGCTGACTTCGGCAACCTATGAATGAAGTCTGCAAGGAATTATGAGTTGTGATGAGTAATTAAGCATCCTTGGTGACAATGAATTGTGAAGCAACTGTTTTAGGTAGATATTATATATAGTATCAAAAGACAAATGACCGAGATTGCCTAGTAAAAGGCACAACTGACTGCTAAAACCAATCCTTAGCACCAATGACGAAACAACCACAAACACCATCTATATACTAAGTCTATCCACTGGCTACATTCCCCTCCAATGGCAAATATTCGGGTAATTGAAATAACCCCAGCAGCAATGACACCACATATCTGAAACAACCGGGTACCGAAGCTCCACCCTCTCCCCGCCATCAGCATGACATGTCTTTCATGAATCCACCGATATATTAACTACAGAGTAGTGTGTATTTGGTACGGAGTAAGTCATATGCGGTGGGTTGGAGGCTTGGAGCCAGAATGTCTCAAACAGAACAGTTGATAATTAATACCTATGTGGAGTGTGGACCGGAGACAAAAGTACTGTCCGACTAACGCCAGAGGAACGGTATCCCCGACGCTACCGAAATAGAGGCAAAAGGCCAAGGTATGTAATGATCTATTGATAGTGTGCGGAGTAATGACTTATGGAATAGTGTGTGATAGTGCTGCCTTGTTTTGGGTGGCGAGCTATTGCAGAAATGGGTAGGGTTCGGAGACTAGTAGCTGGATAGGAACAGGTTCGTCGCTGACAGGAAACGGCTGACCCTGTTGAATGCCTAGTCTGGTTCAGTAGGTGACGGTAATGTTGGTGGCTTGGTTGGTGAACTTGATACATAAATCCGTCCAGGTTCTGCTTTTACGTGGGTGAGCAGATGGACTCGGGAACCAACAGCAGTCGATACCGTTGGATAATTGCTTTTTTTTTGCCCCTTTAATAATGTACAGAGTACTCCGTACAGAGGCTCCTTTCTGCCATCAGAGGACCGACAGGGGGCTCAAGACAAACACTACCGTCAGACAATGCTAGCCTAGATAGGAAAATGCAAGGTTATCGGTAATGAACATTGACTAGCTTTAGTCTAGCTAACGTTGAGATCCTCGCACCAAATGTCCGTCACATTAAGGTATGTCTTGCAGCATGTATCTGATTGCTGATCCTGTTGTAACGGTCGGTTGATCGATCGCGACGATCAAGGAGAAGTAGTTAGTACAAAGAGAAGATTTGTCGCTGACTAGAATTATAGCCAGACATTGGCAAACGCAAGATGGATGTCCGATGTAATGGTTGAATAGGTATTTAGCTGATTATTGATCATTAAGGCACAACAGACCTAAGGAGATTCCTCATAAAGTGACAGCATTATTAAAGATCCAGGACCTTGCAGCAGATATTGAGATTGAAAGGCCACCGCCGACCTGTTTTGCCCCTCAAGCGTGCTCCGACGGAGATGGACCTCCATCCTTGGGTTTGGATTGAACATCCTTTGGTTCGGATGGAACGGGCCGACGTTTGATCTCCTTGGGCAGCTGGTCCCTAGTCTTCTGTTCAACCTCAGCATGCATCGCCTCCTCGCCCGTTGCCTCCCCGCTTTCCAAAACGCGGCGCGCCGACTCGTTCCCTTCAACCCCTGCACGACGCTCGTTCTGGATCCGCTCTTGCTCCTGCTTCTTGTCTTTGACGGCCAACGCTGCCTCCTCCCGAGCCACCTCCCGAGCATCAATACTTTGCAGGCCAACCAGACCCAAAATCCGTCCGATCAGGAACTGGTAGCGCAGGTGGCCGCTGACAATATCGCTGACATCCAGGTTCTCGACGCCAGCCACGCCTTGAACAGGCTGCAAACCTGCAACACCGAGCTGCAGACTGCTGGTTCGGTAAAGCAAAGCGAGAACGGCATCATTCTCCGAGTACACGTTGATCAGCCGGCCGCTAACAACGCTCCGTAGACGACGCCAGTGAGGCGCATTGGATGGAGTAGGTGATCCCATCAAAATTGCTGATTCCACTAAGCCGTATGCACCCCGCTTTGCCAAACTCTGGAGACAGGAAAAGATGAGGCGAGAGCCCATCGAGTAGCCCACCAGAGTGACGGACCGCTCACCCTGAACCTTGCTAATTAGTGCATCTGCAAGTACCTCACCAGCTTTATCTGCGCGGGCTTTGGCGATACTGAACGGGTTATCAGCCACACGGGCAACTTTGAGAAGACCAAGAGGCAGCATCACAGCGCTCATGATTTGCGCGAAGATGGTGCGGGACAGAACCTGACCACCTGCCGCCCACGCAGCGCTTGTGACCAGAAGATTCATGGCATTTCCGAGTTTCATCAAAGGCTTTGTTTCCCAGCGCAGACCGAATACCTCGGTATCGGCGTCGATAACCCGCCACGGAACGACAAAATTATCCTCTTCGGTCACCCAGCCCGTGATGCCTATGGTGACTCGCAGCATATGATCATTCTGGGCAGCTTCCCTTTCATCCTCAGACCTCTGTTGAGAGCCGCGGATGGGCAGAAAAGCAAAGTCATCCACCTCACGGGCGTACTTGTCGACCATTCGTCCAGTCATCCGGCCACCATAGGCACCAAAGAGACCGCCAACGATGACTCCGCTGCCTGCAAGAGCACCTAGATATCCTGCAGCAGCGGTGGCACCGAGGCCAATACCTCCTAGGACAGTTCCAAGCCCAGCCGCAACCAGAGGCGCGGCAAGTCCGCCGGTAATGCCAATCAGTACAGCTCCTGCAACAGAGGCTGCCCCAACCTTCCACTTCCTGGAAGAGTCACGTTTTCTCCCGTGGCCTTCTTCTTCTTCAGCACTTGCGAGCTGAAGAGCCGTGTCAAGCAGCCCACGCGCAACCTTGGTTTCATCACCGTTGAGGATGGTGATATCAAGGTTCAGGCTGGAAGATACATATAACATGAGGACTCGTGAGCGAGCATTGTAGTGCTCGAGACTAAGCATCAGAAGAAGCAGCGAGTGGAGAATCAGAAGCCTTTTAGCCTTAGGTAGCTGGGCAAGAGGTGTCTCCACAGGCGGGTACACCTCACAAAGCTTCTTTAACGAACCCTGATCCTCATCGACTTGTGGCTCCTGCAACTGTTGAGGTGCATCACTGGGCTCCTCATCACTCTCGTTATCTTTATTCACAACTTCGCCGATCCTCAGCAGCACCGTGTCTCTCCAATCATCGAAGCTGGCAAGGGCCTTGGCCTCGGACTTGAGATCTTGCGCAGTAGGTTGATAATCGGATTGACTGGCCAGAACTGCAGTCTCCTCTTTCTGTGCATCTGACGGAGTAGACAAGGGATCAGTGTCGTCTTGCTCGCGTTCTGACTGGTCACGTGAGGCTTGGTTCTCCTTCGAAACAGGACCATGGAAGTTCTGCACGATTGCATCTCGCATGTGCTGCGTGATTTCCGCGACAAGCACCGTCAAATCGGCCCGCTGGGGGCGATCCAAGATGGTGGTCAAGTCTTGGTCACGGTCGCTCTTCGGAGGAGCAGGCGAGGGCCCCGAGCCGAACTTGCTGGCATGCTTTTCCTTGAATGACTTCCACATGAATGCGGGTGGCCCCAACGTCACTTCCAGATCGGATTATTTTGTCTAGCTTTTCAACCTCGACTATAGAGGGTTCGTAGAGGACGGTCCAGAGTTGCAAAGAGAAAAGGAGGTGTCGGTTTCAGCATTAGCAATGAGATCATGGATGACTCAGCGCCCAGGCCTCAGGCGTGCAATGTTGTACAATCCAGGTACCTGTCGACGGAAACCAACGGTGCCAGCCCTCCTGACTTGATCAATGAGCCATTCACTGGATGCTTAATTTCCCGTCTCGACAACAAAGAACTTCCCCTTGGTTTTGGACGCATAGGCAAGCGCGTTTCCATCCCAAATATCCCCATCCGGCCGGTCATTCCTCGGACCCTCGACTCGCTGGATCCTCTTGTTGCGTCCGACCACTCTCTCCTTAGACAAAGCTTCTCTAAGCTGTTCTAGTCCAATTGTATTCTCCTTCACCGCTTCCGGAGTTTCATCCCGGATGCTCTGTAGGGGCTCGACGCCGGTGGCATCGACGCTCTGGATCTGTTTCACGAAATGGATTTGGGATTCGAGAGTCTCGAGCATCTTCTTCTCTTCCTCCTCGTTTGCGGGTTGCGGGAGAGCTGACAGACGGAGCAGATGGCGAAGTTGCGTCGGGGTCACTGACAGAGTAGATGTCTTTGCGGAATCGTCAGGGAGCAATGAGCGGACAGACCACGTAGGCTTCGCCAGCATGGCGTCGATGTCTGCGTCATCTGATGGAGAAGAGTACGATCGCCGGGCGTTGAATCGTAATGGTTGACGACGGATCAACCCCGACAGTCGAGAGGAGCCAGTGCGAAGGAACATGGTTGATAAAGTGTAGCAGGCGCAGACAATCAGTACAGCCGCTGAGCAATTGAACAATGAACAATTGGTTTCTTTTCGGACACCTCTTAAAGTTATGCGATAGTATGCAAAGGACGGGCACGGCGAGAAGAAAAGATAGCGGCGCGACATCCAATGGGCAGGGCGAAAAGTGGCCACCGCCTACGATGACGGGCCGGCGGGGGGAGCTGCAGTGGCCATGCTGCGAGGCTGCCCAGTGCTAGGTAGATCGTCCTGCATCGGCTCTCCTCATCTTCCAAACAACCCCCACTTGGCTTTGCCCGCAAGTTGACCTCAAGCGTCACTCTCCTCCTTACCTGCTGGGCCCGACATCCTCTTCACAAGATGGCCCAAGATCCCCGAGTCCTGCTCCAACGAGTAACCCCCCCCCCGCCCCGCTGCACATCGTCACTATGCTAGAAGCACGACGATCGCTAATCTCCATGACGCACCCTAGGCCGACAAGGCGCTCAGCAGCGCATCCGGTGGCTTCAGCTTCTTTGGTGGAAAGACAGAGAAGTACGAGAACGCCGCGGATCTGTACACACAAGCTGCGAACGCCTTCCGAGTGCAGAAACAGAGTAAGCCGAGCACTCGCCCTGCTTTCTCCAGCCCCTGGTCTCTAACCTACTTCCAAACGATCAGACAAAGAAGCCGGTCTCGCCTTCGAGAAGGCCGCCTCTATCCAAACCCAGAACCTCAACGAACCCGACGATGCAGCCAACACCCTGACCGAAGCCTTCAAGGTCTACCGCAAATCCGATCCCGAGGACGCTGCTCGCGTGCTCTCCAGCGCTATTCAACACTACGTCCTGAAGGGTAATCTCCGTCGCGCTGCCACGCAACAGCAACATCTTGCCGAGGTGTACGAGGTGGAACTGGGAGATACCAAGAAGGCGCTGGAAGCCTATGAGAAAGCGGCGGAGTGGTTTGACGGGGACAATGCTGAAGCGTATGTCGCATCCTTCATTGTCTATAAGCAGGGCTAACTCTGGATGGTTCAGTCTTGCCAACAAGCATTACCTCAAAGCGGCCGACCTGGCCGCTCTTGAGGGCGACTACTACAAGGCCATCGAGCACTACGAGCGGATCGGCCGTGCATCGATCAACAACAACCTGATGAAGTGGTCCGTCAAGGATTACTTCCTCAAGGCTGGTATCTGCCACCTGGCGACGAATGTATGCTCAACATGCTATGCTCTATTTTCATAATTCTAACCCATCCCAGGACCTGGTCGCTAGCAACCGCGCCCTCGAAAACTACCGCGACATCGACACCACCTTTGCCTCAACAAGAGAGCACCAGCTCCTCATTGACCTCGTCCAGACCATCGAAGCCGGCGACCAGGAAGCCTTCGCCGATAAGCTCTTCCAATTCGACCAACTCAGCAAGCTGGACAAGTGGAAGACGACTCTTCTGTTGCGGATCAAGAACAATATCGAAGAGCAGGGAGAGGACTTTTCTTAGATCTATTTAATCCATTGCAATCCATTCCTATTCCTGCATGTTCTTGGATCTGATAAACTCCTACCTGGCAGAGTGACTTTTTGCTTCTGCTATTTTCTTTTTGATTTGGCTGGTTCCATAGTAGATGGATGCTGTCATGATTTTCGTGTCTCGCTGTCACATAATGCGGTTTACTCCTTCGTGCGAAGATTTACCTATCTGTCTGCCCTGCACTATTATCCCAACTGTTTCATTTACAACGCACTAGGTTGTACGCATAGGTGCATATGTGACCCTACTATCATCAAAGTCCGTGAATGAACAAAAGTATCATCCTGGCGATGTACTCAGACCAATAACGCGTAACATGAGGAAACTAATAAAAACGGATGGAATCGTAACTGACTAGTTTTGCTGCTAGTTCCAAGTGCGGCCGCCTTTCGGAAGGTAGCATGTGAGGACTCTGTACGCCATATATATACTCTGTCATATCACTTCACATTCACCAGCCTCTTGGTGCGCACGTACTGCCGGTTCAGAAACGCTTACTCCCGGAAATTTTCTGAGCAAGTCTGGAGTACTAAGCAACTTTGATGATGGATATAATCTACAGAGAAATACAAGAGCAACGTGAACACGAAGAATTTTCCTAAGCACACGCAAAAGACGTTGCGTTTCTCGAATCCCCCCCAACATACACCTGCCTCAACGGATAGGGACAAAGATCTCTCGCCGTCTCATTGTACCCCTTCGTAGCATGCAACACGGCAGGAGCATTCCCATTCTCCACCCAATCCATAAGTTGCGACATGGCACTATTCGGAACCGGTCCGAGGCCCCCATAGCAATGCCCCACGCCGGGTGCTTCAAAGAAGCGGATGAAGTCGTGGGCGTGGGGATCGCCCTTTAACACTTCCTGATAGTAGGAGATGGTTCCGTTGGGGGGGATGACTTCGTCGGCTAGGCCGTGCCAGGCGATGAGTTTGCCGCCGGCGGATTTGAAGGGGGTGAGGTTTGGGTCTGTGGTGCCGAGGATGGATGTGTAGGCTGCGATGGTGGAGTGCATGGCATGGAAGAATTGGGGTTGGGTCATGTTGGTGAGGTTGAAGGTGGGGTCTTGGGCGACGAGGTATTTGATCCAGGTGCCGAAGAGGTCGCTTCCGGTTGACGTGCAGGTGAAGTTGGTGGAGCATGTCGTGGGGATGTAGTAGCTGCTGATATCTGCGTCCTTGTTGACGCCGTACCAGCCGTATTGTTCGGAGATGGAGCGGGAGCCTGACCACGCAGCGTCGATGACCTTTGCGCTGGAGGGAGTGAAGGTCCGTTGGGTCCCGTTGCAGGTATAGTTCTTTCCAATGAAGTCGGATGCCTTGATGGAGCAGCGGGCTGGGAGGCTGATGATGCCATCTTCCACTCCATCGAGCCGATCACAGGCCTTTCCTGCTGCTTCTGTGAAGGCATGGACCTCACAGGGCGATGGGTAGACATCGGTGTCGTGCATGACTTGAGAGGGCCAGTAGCCGGCAGGAATGAAGGTCTGGATATTGATGGCCGGCGCAACCGCTAGGATCCCATCGAAGACGTCCGGGTACTGTTGTGCCATCATGAGGGCTTGTCGGCCACCACCCGAGCATCCGGCGAAGTAGGAATACTTGGGGGCGGTGTTGTAGTACGATTTGGTGATCTGCTGGCCGATCACGGCCATGTCGTTTGTGGCCTTCGTGGCGTAGTTGTTGAGGAGGGGCCAGTTCACATTGCCCTTGCTGCTCAGAGCCCATGACAGGTCGGTAGGAATGGTGGACGAGCTATCGCTCGTGGTCAGCCCGCCATCGGTGGAGGCCGAGGCGAATCCCTGTGCCACGGCGTATGTCAGGTAGGTGGCGCCAAAGCCGGTGCTGTAGCCTCCACCCCCGAGGCCTTGGAACCTGCCATTCCATCCTTCCAGCGGGAGCCAGATTTGAGTATGGATTCGGTCATTCCAGCCCGGATGGGTGTGAGTGACTGTGACATTGCAGAAGCTGATGGTGTAGTGACCGCCGTCATTGGTTCCGGGGCCAAGGCTGACGGCGGAATAGTTGTGAGCTTCGTGGGCTTGAATGTCGAGGATTGAAGCTCCAGGCAAGTCGGGCTTTTCGATGCTGGCTGGGGAGCATCGAGAAGCGGACGCTATGTCAATCAGGAGCGCGCTCAGGGAGAGCAGAGTGCGGGGGAAGGCCACCATGTTGATTTGCAGGTGACAGTGGATGATATGCTGAAGATTTCCAGTGCATTTCCAGTGGGTTGGATCAATGTATTATATGTAGATGTGACAGTACGACGGAGTATACGGGATCTTCTATACGCGTATTCGTACTCGCAGATGGTCGTTGCCGAACCTCGGAAACGATCGCCACGGGACGTTTGGTGGGTAAGTTCGGAATGTCCGATTTTCTATACGCGTATTTGATCCGGGTGATCTTCCTACTCTTTACTTGTGGTCTCTTATTGTTGGTACCCCTTGGAACTATATTGATTGGACCTAGGGCTCAGTCGCTCGATTGTCTCCACTTGTTCTATAAATAATTCAGTTCATTAGACTCCCGAGGATGATCAGAGACCTCTTCAAGATCTATCATATACTAGGGTGCTGAAGGACGAAGTCTTTCTTGACAGTAGGTCTTGATGATTCAACAGTGCGAAGAAGCTCGATGTTGTTTAATCCTCCAAGCTAAGGGATTCATTCAATCACCAAGATCACGCACTCTCGTGCTAGGTGAGCCAAGGAAAAGAAAGGCTAGACTGCAGCAACTATCAAATCAATTTACTCCTATGTATCCTCTAAATTAGCAACATGATCCAGTGTAACGATTCATCAATTCATGCGAAGCGACTTTTGTGGTATCATAAGTATGAAGGAAGTATGTATCTATATCGGCCGTTCCTGCAGCGAACATGCATGCGAAATCCAACGGCGTCTCCAAGCAGAACACATCACGACCCCAACGATCTTCGCTAGTAGACCACGTCCTCCAGGGCGCGAGCCTTGCGAGGGAAGACGCGCTTGTACAAGCTGATACCGATGGAGTCTTGCGGGTTGATCTTAGCGTCGAAGGTGGCCTTGAAGTAACCGTGTGTACCGAGGGATTCCTTGATGTATCCGCTGCGGCCGCGTCGGGTCCAGAGCTGGAGTGCCTTGAACCATTGGATGTCCTCGGCGTTGAAGAACATGTAGCGCACGGTGACCACGCGCTTGTGGATCTTGTAGGGGTGACCGGTGAGAATGGCGCGCTTGGCGACAACGCGGGACTGGTCTGGGGCAACGACGGTACCGTTTCCAATGAGCTCGAGCTGGTCGAAGCTGGGCTCCTCGTCGGCGGGGTCGAGAACCTCGGGGTCCTGGACCGACTTGTTCTTGAAGACCAGAACGGGAACGGAACCCCAGGTGAGGGGACCGATCCAGGAGGCGACGGCACTGCGACCGGGGTGGAGGAAGCGGTCGAACTTGTGCACGTTGTTCGGCGTGTTGTCGCCGGCGGAGAAGATGGGGTTGACGACAAGACGACGGGGTCCGCACTGGACGACGAGCTGCTCCTTGGACTTCAAGGGCTCCTCGACGTTGGAGTTCAGGTGCATGTTGATGTTGACAACAGTGTGCTTGTGCTCATGACGGAGCAGCGAGAAGAGGGACACGGGCTGCGGCCGGCTGCGGAGCTTGGTGGGCACTGCGCGCAGATGAACATCGACGCGCACACCCGGGTTGACACCTCCCACGAGGGCCTCGCGGAGGAACTTGTTCCTGGATCCCTTGTAGTCGGCGAATTGGAGCAGGCGGCGCCAATCTTCCGGCTCGTGGGCACGATCCTCTGACGTCTCCCACGGGCTGGTCTTGAAGCTCTTCAGACCTCTGAAACGGGCCAGACGCTCCCGAGCGAGAACGTTGGGGTGAAGTTCAATTTCGTCAGGGAACTCCAAATCTTCGTTCGCCTCCTTTCTGCGGCTCGCACGGAATTCCTCCAAGTCTTTGGCGTCGTCTTCGGGCGACTGGTCCACGAACATTTCTGACTGGGGGTACTCCGACGGGCCACCCTCTGTCATGGCATCTCTGTTGTCGGGGAAGACACCATCTTCAGGTGCTCCCGTAGTATCCATCTCCATCACTTCGTCCTCTTCGTCCTCCATGTCAGAGCCGGAGTCGGACACGTCGTCCAAGAACCAGGCAGACTGGTACTCGGAGGTACCCTTCGGAAGCTTCTTGGGTTTGGCGGGGATGTGGGATTCGTCGTCGGAGAAGTAGTGATGGTCGTCCAAAAGAACACCCTTGCGCTCTTCTTCGACAACAGGGAAGTCGTCATCCTCCATTTCAATCTCCTCGGGAGCGATGATGGCGATATCATCGCAATCCGCGGTGGGTGTATCCAGGAGCTGCATAGTCTCAGTCTCATCGACATTCATGGCATCGTCACGCTTAGGGCGGGCAGTGGCAAGAGGTGCTGCGGTAATCGAACCAATCTGGAAGTCACCCCAGCCAGGGATGTGGACCAGACGGTCTGCCTTCAGGCCCTTTCCACGGACAACACCAGTGACAACAACGTCGTCCACCACCTCCGCGCTGCTTTCCGGCCACTGAACATTTTCGACAAGCATCCAGCTCCGCTCGTCACGCCAGCGGATGCCCTTGGGTGTTGCTGTGCAGAGAGAGCGGATGGCGTTGGAGCACTCCTGGCGAGAGTCCACCGAGAGGACCTTTTCAACAGATGGGAAGAAGTGGTTCGCGAAAGACTTGAGGGAAGCGGCCACTTGCGGGCGTTTCTTGGCCGGGTTGATTTGGTCCAGACCCTACCAAGTTCCAGTCAGTACGAAACGCAACCATCGCAAACACCGAAGATTGAACCCACCTGAACCACGGCAATGACGTTCGAGATACCCTGACCCTCAATCGATCTGAGCAGCAACTCTCCTTGTTCCTCCACTTCGACCTGGGCGGAGAGCGCCAGAACCACGAAATCCGCCATCCGGCACACATCCATTGCGTTCATCAAGTCATACTTCGCCGGAATGTACTGCAAGGTCTGTCGGAAGCGGTCGACGCGCACCCGGGTGGCGGCATCGGGCGAGATCTCGGCGGAAACATCGACACTCTCGTTCAGGGCCTTGATGATGGCGGCCACATCGATATCGACGGAAAGCGGCACAACGGCCACATGACGCGGGGCACCATTCTGGCCGGTAAAGATGCTGACCGACTGGGCCTTCTCCTGGTGCTTCAATTGCTGCTTCTGGCGAGCCTGGTTTCTGCGATCGAGTTTGGACTTGAGCTGTTGGTGAGGGGTCTTGCGGGTGCCCCGCTCTTGTCTTTCGACTTTGCCTGGAAGATGTCAGTCCTGCTTCTGTTTCTGCATAATATCGACACCGGAAAATATGCCCTAGCGCACATACCCTTAGCCTTGTCCTTCAGCGCGCTCTTGGTGGCATGACGGGTCTTGTAGGGCTTGTTGGAGGATTTGGTGGTGGATCGGTGGTGATGCTGCACCGTCGGGGTGGGCGCCATGTTGGCACCGCTGGACCCTTTGAAGCGGAAGGGAAGAGAGGCCAGGATGGATGATAGAAAGTCGATAAAAGGCAAGACACCCGATACCGGTAATCACAGCAAAAAAGTGGCCTCCCAGAGGGATCTGGACTTGATATCGCCGGCGGCGGGTTGAGAGGAAAAAATTAGGCGGTGGAGGAACAAGCGAGGAAGCAAAGCCGCTCGGCACGGATTTTCGTCGTTTGACCCGCAGAAAAAGCTGCGGATGAGCCTCCGTTCTACCTCCATTTCACCCCCAAGGTCCACCACCTGACTGTGCTTGGGAATTTCTCCGAATTGCTTATCAGTCAGCTCGTCGCCTCCGATTTCTACTCGTCTAATTCACATCCTCACACAACCATGTCGGAAACCGCGCCGACAACCGCCGTTGCGCCGGCCGATCACAAGCGCAAAGAAAGCAGAAGGATGATGGAGGCGCAGAAGACTTACGGCCGGGGTAAATCCATCCACACCCACAGTGTCAGGGACAAGAAACTGCGCAGCAACCTCAAAGCCGTCGAAGACAAGTTCAAGGAAGCGGCCCTCAAGGCCAAGGATGCGGAGATTTTGCTCGAGCACGATGCCGGTTTCCTCGAGCCGGAAGGAGAGTTGGAAAGGACGTACAAGGTTCGACAGGATGAGATCCGCGACAGCGTTGGAATCGAGACGGCCAAGAAGGGATTCGAGCTGAAGTTGACCGAAATGGGACCCTATCGGGCGGACTACACGAGGAACGGTCGCGAGTTGCTGCTGGCGGGACGGAAAGGGCATGTTGCAACGATGGACTGGCGCAATGGAAAACTGGGATGCGAGTTGCAGTTGAACGAGACAGTGCGCGATGCCCGGTGGCTGCACAACAACCAGTACTTTGCGGTGGCGCAGAAGAAGTCCGTCTACATCTACGACCACAGCGGTGTCGAACTGCACTGTCTCAACAAGCATCTGGAGCCTCTTTTCCTCGAATTCCTGCCATATCACTTCCTTCTTGCGAGCGCTGTAAGTACTTTGGTTACATCAGTCAGATGAACTCAACTAACAGGTGATCAGCAAATGAGCGGCTACCTCAAATACACCGATACCTCGACCGGTCAAATGGTTGCGGAGCTGCCCACTCGCCTCGGCGCTCCCACCTCCCTCACCCAGAACCCTTGGAATGCCATCCTGCATGTCGGACACCAGAACGGAACCGTGACCCTATGGTCCCCCAACTCCCAGACTGCTCTCGTGAAGGCGCTGGTCCACCGCGGACCGGTTCGCTCGATGGCGATCGACAGACAAGGACGGTACATGGTATCCACCGGACAGGACCAGAAAATGAACGTGTGGGATATTCGGATGTTCCGCGAAGTCCACTCCTACTCCTGCTACCAGCCCGGCGCCTCGGTCTCCATCAGTGACCGGGGCCTCACGGCCGTCGGCTGGGGCACGCAGGTCAGCGTCTGGCGGGGTCTGTTCGACGCCGCGGCCGCCGACCAAGGCAAGGTGCAGAGCCCGTACATGGCATGGGGCGGCGACGGTCAGCGCATCGAGAACATGCGCTGGTGTCCGTTCGAGGATGTTCTGGGTGTGGCTCACGACCAAGGCTTCGCCAGCATCATTGTCCCTGGCGCGGGAGAACCCAACTTCGACGCCCTGGAGGCGAACCCGTACGAGAACACGCAGCAGCGCCAGGAGGCGGAAGTCCGCTCCCTGCTGAACAAGTTGAAGCCGGAGATGATCTCTCTGGACCCCAACTTCGTCGGAAAGCTGAACACGATCAGCGACAAGAAGAACCGCGAGGAGCGCGATCTCGACCGCAAACCCGAGGACCCGATCGAGAAGCTCAAGAACCGGGGCCGCGGCCGCAACAGCGCCCTGCGCAAGTACCTCCGGAAGAAGGGGCGTCGCAACGTGATCGACGACACGCGGGTCAAGGCGGAGCTGCTACGCAAGGAGCACGCGGCCCGACACAAGGAGAAGCTACGCTCCGAGCGGGAGAATCTGGGCCCTGCTCTGGCCCGGTTCGCCAAGCGGGAGATGTGAGGCGAGTTCGTGCGTGCATGCGTTTTATTCTTCTGTTGTTCCGTTGGGACGACGATCGAGTCGAGCTTTCAGATACCCTGCTTTATGGCGCGAGAGGCTTGAGCCTTTCCCGTCTGTCACGATTCTTCGAGCTGTCTGCATTTCCAAGGGCGTTGGGGGGGAGGGAACCGGAATGGGATATTATAAAAGTTGTTATGATAGAGAGCCTGAATCAGCAAATTTGTACATTGATCTGATTCACCGTAGCCTCGAACATTTTGAGTAGAATCAACCCTATATACCATGATCATGAATCACCCAATCAAGCCTCCTCAACACTGCCCGACCCCCTCTGCCCACCATTCTTCCACCTCTCCAAACTAACCTCATACGCACCACTCGCCTTCCAGGCACTCAAAATCAAATTCACAATATCCGAAACCCTCTTCCCATTCTTCACCTCCGCAAAAACCGTCGGCCCCCCCTCTCTCATCTTGGCCGCATCCCTCTCCATGACCGACAAATCAGCCCCCACAATCTCCGCCAAATCAATCTTATTCACGACCAACAGATCCGAGCCCGTGATGCCCGGACCACCCTTGCGAGGCACCTTATCTCCCCCCGCGACATCAATCACGTAGATGATGAAATCGGCCAGCTCGCGACTGTAGTTCGCGGCGAGGTTGTCGCCGCCGGATTCGATCAGGAGGATATCCGTCTGGAATTGCTTGTGTAGGGATTGGAGCGCTAGGAGGTTGGCGCTGATGTCTTCGCGGACGGCGGCGTGCGGGCAGCCGCCGGTTTCGATGGCGCGGATGCGCGAGGGGGGAAGGGCTTTGTGGCGGGTGAGGAATTCGGCGTCTTCTCTGTTTTATTTGTAGATTTGTTGGTTAGTGGCTTTCTGGGGGTTAGGATTTGGGGGGGAGGGTTACCTGGTGAAGATGTCGTTGGTGACGGCGGCGATGTTGTATTCGTCGCGGAGGGTTTGGCACAGGGCGAGCATCAGAGCGGTTTTGCCGGAGCCGACAGGTCTACAGGGTTCGTGGTCATGTGTTAGTTGATGGGTAGTACCGAGTAGATAGTACGGTGGTTGGCTTACCCTCCAATGCCAATGGTGAAGGCACGGTCCCTCCAGTCACGTTCCTCCGACAGAGGCATCTCGCGGTTCAGGTAGGAACCGGGGCCGTCGAGAATCTCGTGGGAGTGGCCGTGGCCGTTGAAGTCATCGTGCGAATGGCCGGCGCCGTTGTCGTGGGAGTGGGAGTGTGACATGGTTGGATGTTGCAACGGGGAGAAAAAGATGGAGAAAGAAGAGGGAGGGAAATATGGAGGGGCGGATGGAGGGCGGATGGACTATGGAGGGGTCCCCAGGCGATGGATGGCCGGCCGGAGACTGCCGATGCCGACAGCAGTGGAGCCCCCCGTTCCTGTTAGGTAATCGATAGATATAACTAATACTCCGGACAGAATGAAAAAGATGAGGGAGCAATGCATTGATCTTCGGACGTACAGTTGCAACTATCAACACAATTATTTCCAGGGAGAGAACCTGACGCCGGAACACTTCAATCGCCCAGGAAAACGTGGATATCAAACAATCCCGCAACGCTCAACTTCAGTAACGGGCCCCCGACAGGCAAAGCCTGCTGCAGAGAGGGGCCTCACACAGAAACAGACCAGTAATATCAAATCCACATAACACGGATCTCCGTCTTTCGCATGAGACATCAAATGGAAAAGGAACCGGCAGCTATGTTCAATGAACAGGAACCCCGCAGATGAAAAGCAGCGCAGAAGAAGAGCCTCGCACAGGTATCCTAAGGTACGCCATATCCCCGCCTTGTGAGACTGAAACACATGTGGAACTGAGAAGGACAAGTGAAAACCAGAAAATGAGTATGAGAAAAGAAAAGGACGCAAAAAAAGGCAATAATTATGCATCGGCAACATTACAGTGGTGGTATTAGCCACCACCCTTCTGCTTCTTCGCCCCTACTCGAGGACTAGCCTTGACTTTGGGGGCTCCCTGACCGGCAGTGCCGTTAACCTCGGGCCCAGCATCATCATTCTCCATCTTCACGGTGCTAGCACGGCGGCGTTTGTTACCCACGTTGGGGCTAGCACTTGCACTGGTCCCTTGGGGAATGTTGCCTTGGACTTGACCCTGAGGGAGCATCCCCGGAGGCCCCGCCAGATGGCTCTGGGCCGGACTGGGGTGGGCGGATCCAGTCAAATGGGGTGAGCCCTGAGCGCCCGGTAAACCCAAGTGGGCCATCGCGGGAGACGCAAACTGGTTGGGCACGTTCATATTGGGGGGCCGTGGCTGGCCCTGCTGCATCGCTGGGTTCATGGGAGCCTGCATATACACCGGGTTGGGAGCCGCCTGGCTCTGCTGCATCGAGATCACCAGGTTCCGCAGGGCTTCTGGGGGTGACAATTGAGGATTTTGCTGAGAAAACTGGAACAGCAACTGCATGTGCGAAATCGTCTCCGCCACCTACAAGATGAAAGGTCAGAAGAATACCAGAACGCACTAGACCACATAGAAAGCTTACCTCAAGGAAGCTCATCACGGCCGTGGGAACACCATTCGGGGTAACCATAGATTCGGGCAATGTAAACGCAGGCTGTTGCGCCTGTTTGGCCTGGGCCCGTTTCCCCATGTTTTTAGACACCTTGGGACTTTGTTTTTGCTGGTCGGCCAACTCCAGGGCCTGTAACTGACTCCGAGGGAGGTATTCCGTGTGGGTCATCACCACAATATCGAGCATTTCAATCTTGTTGTTCATATCGAAATGTGCCGTCATGCTTCCGTTGGTAAAAAGCTATGTTTGGTTAATACGGCAATCGCGATAAAGCGAGAAGTCAAGCAGTCATACCTGAGTTCCATTCGAAAACCAATAAATGAAGCAAGTTCTCGCACTCTCCACGATGTGGCCTCCGTGCGGTGAGTCCCTCTCCCGCGCTCCATCAACAACCATCTGGATATGGCAAATACCGCTTGTACACTGGGTGTGGTAATAGCGCGCTAAAGCAGGAGTGGCAATCTCAAATTGCTTGGAGCCGGCTTGTGGGTTATAAACACCCTGTCTCAGAACACCGCCCGGCGCATAGAATCTGGCCACAAAATTATTCCATTGGGCCAAATCAGTACCCATCTCAGCACGACCCTGTAAATCATTAGCGTCTGGTCGAGAATACAATGCCGGCCAACTGATCGGATTGAACATACAGAAATGTGGCTCAGATTTTCTGCAAAGGTGCTAAGCTGCAAGATTGCAGCGCCCTTCATGTTCATCCGTTGTTGCTGCATCATCATGGCAGCAGGGTTTTGCTGTTGCTGTGCCTTAATTTGGGCCTCCTGCGCGGTCATTGGCGGCTGTTGTTGGCCCTGTTGTTGGCCCTGTTGGGATTGCTGCGGCTGAGGTTGTGTCTGCGGCGCCTGGGGCGCTTGCGGTTGCTGACCCGGTTGCTGAGCCTGCGGAAGCTGTTGCGGGGGTGGATTGGGAGTAGGCTGTGGCTGAGGTGCGGCGGGCTGCTGCTGTGGAGGTTGAGACGTGGGTACCTGCGGAGGATTCGGTTGCGGCGTCGCGCTTCCTTGGTGTGGTGGCGGTCCCGGCTGAGGTTGAGGTGTAACACTCTGGGCGTCGTGTACGCTCTGAGGTTGTGCTGCTGCGCGCTGCTGCGGTGTCTGCTGGCCGGGCTGTCCGGCAGACGTAGCCTGCTGGACTTGCTGGGCCTGATGCGCCTGCTGAGCCTGGGCTTGCTGCATAGCAAGGAAATGTTGTTGTTGCTGCTGAAGGTTTTGCGGCTGTCCATGAGGCATCTGTTGAAGCTGCATTTGCAGATTAACTGGACGCATCGCAGGGTTCGCTTGCATCGCTGCGATCTGAGCCGCATTCAGGCCGGGTGTACCATTTTGCATCTGTACCGGTAACCCACCATGCCCTTGTTGGTGTTGCTGCTGCTGCTGCTGCTGCTGTTGCTGCTGAAGCATCATACGCTGTCTTATAAGTTGGTGTTGGTGCTGCTGGAGAAGTTGAGGGTTGTTCGCAACTAGAGAGCAAGACCGGTCAGATTGCCATGCGATCGATTTTGGAGAAGAGAAGGCCAAGAAGCTAGATAGTGCACATGGACGACCGATAAGGGGGAAGGCGTAAGATCGATGGGAAACCTACACTGCTGTGCAAAATGCGGCTGCTGGAACATATGTGCCTGAGCTGGACCGAGGTGAGAGAGGGCATGAGCCTGAACAGGACCCCCAGGCCCTGTTGTTCCAGCTCCAGGTGGCATGCCACCCATTACTGGACCGCCTTGGCTGACTTGAGGTCCTCCTGGCGCGGACACGCCTGGATGCACCTGCTGGACCATCCCAGCCCCGGGATGAGCGTTGGGATGTTGAGCAGGGGCCATTGGGTGACCCGGAGGCAGACCCGGATGCTGTGGAATGCCTTGATGGGCAGGGAATGGTTGCGCCATCATCATGTCGTGGTTACGAAGTCGCCGATAACGGGACTCCTCGAAGTCGGTGAGGGACTGGAAGGGGTACGAAGAGAGGGAAGAAACAGGATTGTGCGTAGGAAAAGTCAAGGGCTATCGTTATCAGAAAGAGGGACGCAAGAGAGAAACTAAACGACCGTCGACTATCCGGCACGCTGAGGGCGGCGTCGGACTCGAAAAGCGCGCTTGACGTGGAGGCACAACAGGCCGCTTTTAGTGCCGGAGCGGAGGCCAAGACGCAGCTGACGGGGCGATTGAGCCTGCGTCGGTATCACCCACGACCACACGAGATCTGGAGCATGGATCGGACCGGCCTAATCACCTGTGCCCACCAGATCGGGAGGGGGCGAAAATCCTACACCTCCAATGTCAGTGGGAGAGGGTGACAGGAGGAAGGTTGAGGAGGTTGGGGGGGAAAGACCAGAGGTGGTGAGGGTGAGAGGCTAGAGAGGGAATGGGTTATTATGGGTGGATGGGAATGGGATTAGGGAGGCCGGAGGTGTGGAGGGGCTAGGGGCCAACGAAAAGCGAGACGGCACCTGTCGCGATCGCCAGTTCAATCGCTCGATAACGAACGGGGCGTGCTAGACCAAACCTCGCGGGAACAGAGGCTACCCAAGAACAAATGTGCAGCCCAAGAACGGGGAAGAGGGAGGGGGAGGGGAGGGAATATCTGGAGGGGGAGGGATGAGGTGAACACAGGGAGAGCAAAGGAAAAAACCGTACGGTAGGCTTAGCAGGGAGACCGGGAACTGGAAGGGGGACAGACAGACAGCCGGAGAGTCAGTCGGAACTCAGAACTAAGAGGCCCATGGCGAGATCTTCTCTGAGGCTTTTCTTTTCCCTCTGCGCTGCGAGCGAATGGCGATGCCCGGCCACCGCGACTTATACGCTAGTCCGCTTCGGGGCTGTCTACCATCACGTGGCTCTCGGAACATTGTTCTTGCGGGCGGGCGGCATTTATTTTCGGTCGCGCAATGTTTTTCTTCTTTCTCAGTTCTTCTCTACTCTTCATGGCTCGGATGATGTGCCTCTGACTTTTCACCGGTTTTTTGCTTTTTTCCAAACTTTGTTTGCATTCAGAAAGCACCAGATTCATGTGCAATTTGCCCTGAATCAGGCTTGGATACATCACGCGCCAATTTGGCCACCAGTAGCTGTCGCAGTATAAATGCGTACTGATACATCAGACCACTAGACTAACTGATCAGGTTGTGCTGCAAGATCTGGTTCATCATAAGGTTAGTTCCATATTTTTTTCTGCTTTTTGTCCATCCCACACCCTTTTTTCGAAGATGATAAACCACTTTTTTCTTCTTTATCCTCTGAATCGTCCATGAGGAGACATTCGGACCTTCCTTTCCCGGTTGGTCTGCTACTTGCCAGTATATTCGGTCTGAGAAAAATTCTGCATTTCTGCACTTGTTGTCACTTGTCCACGTCATTGATCATTGGCTGACAATTTCCAAAGCAAATCTTAGCATTCATTATCTTGACGTCGAGTCGCTTGGCAATGATTGGTAGTGGGGTCCAGGGTCTTGGTCGCATCAGGCTCTGCTTGGATGTCGATCATGATCTTTGGCTAGCGAAGGGAATTACGTGCAGATTAGTAGTTAGAATGAATAACAAGCCATGTGTTCTGGGTGATTCGATGCGCTCCTGCCTCTTGTTCCACGTAGATTGGGCGTTTGTTGCCGTATACCTGTCGTAAACGGCGTCCGTCCGCCTGGGAATGCAGCTGACTGTGACGCCCCCAGCATGGATGATGCGTCCCTTCCCGTTGACTCTTGACGGCCTCTAGATAGTTCACGGGAATCAAGCTTAATTCCCTGCCTGTTCCACCGAGCCTCTTGCAGCAGCCACCGCCCCTATCACGTGATATCGCACCCGCCGCTGACAAAGGAGGACCACCCGCAAGGAACAGTCCAGAAGGCAAGATGAAAGTCCTGCTGGCACTCATCTCCTCGCAACTTGGCTGATGCAGACGGTTGTTCCCTGCAGCATCGCCAGTACCTCAGTTTTCTAATTCCGGCGGCGTCGTTTGCCCCGGATGTATTCGTCAATGCACCAAGGCAGGTTCCTTCGGTCTGTAGCACGACCCTGCCGGTTCATCGCGCATCGCCGCTATCCCGCCGCGGTTGTCTCGCATTCGCGTCGGTTCCATCTCTCGCGAACATGGCTATCATCAACACCTTCCGATCCCCATAGCTCTCGAGATTCGACCACGGAGAACCTCCCCGGTGACATCCCTACTCACAATGCCGAACCTACACTAGCAGGCCGTGGCACTTCCGTCGCAACACCGTCAGCCGATCGAACGGCGAAGAAGGACTTAGGTCCCTACGGTTCGGCGATTCGCAGAGCATTAAGGAATAGACGGGCGACAAAGGAGTGGACCGCTCCGGTTGCGACTGTTCCGGACTGGTTTTACGAGCGGAATACGGTTGTCAATGATGGAAACAGAACCGGCAACACCGAGTTATTACAGCAAGTGGAGATACGGTCGTCACAAGCCGAACCTGAAAAGGAGGCAAGCGAACAGCTAGGTCATGGCGGCAGTGGAGAAGAACCGCCTTCGTCTGAGGGTCCTGATGCTCCGGAGAATCGGTATGCTTTGACTGAAGCGCTGTGGGAAGAGCTTTGCGCATCTGCCCGGGCAGGGTTGCGACTGCCGCCAACCAAGTACGCCCAGGAACCCTCCGCACGAAAGTCACACCTTGTCCTTCAGTACCCCGGCACCGATGGCATCTTGTTCCTAGACGCGGTGGTCAAGAGGCTAGCTCAGGAGTTGGGCGCGGATCTGGTCACTCTCAACGCGCAGGACATTGCCCAGTTATGCAGTGAACAGGACCTGGCGGACATTGGCACCACAACCCCCATCAGATCGCTTGGCTACGAAGTGTACCGGCCGTCTATCTCGGACACCTGGCAAGAAGACGGTCTGCACGAAGGGGATGCCGATGACGATGCCATTGACTCGCCGCGCAATTTCCGGCCAGCTCTCCGGGGTCCCAAATTCATCACTATTGAGACTGCCCGCGACTCTGGCGATATCGCACTTCCCAATTTTCTGGGGCTGAAGTCCTTGGTGGCCTCGTTCAATTCCCCAGTGGAGAACTCCGCTGGCTCTTCCTCGCAAAGCCCTGCTGACCGAGCGGAGGACAGGCGACTTCGGCTTGTGCGTGAGCTCCTTTCTTCATCCAGCAAGTCATTGAAGCAGCTGTCGCCAGCGGTAGCAGAAGATGCAGACTCTGCTGCTCCCGAAGGTCTACAAGGTCACAGCATTAGCCCAGAGCGCGATGTCATAGTTCAGATCCAAGACTATGGAGACATTCAGGCCACCCGCGAGGGCGCCAAGTTCATTTCCCTATTACAAAAAGCTATAGAGGATAAGAGAAAAGCAGGCTCTAGAGTCCTATTTATCGGTACCTCGGCGCAAGAAGCTGCACCCGATTCGGATGCTGCGAAGCTCATGCACAACGCCTTCGACGACCAATTCTCCCAGATGCTGGTCATCACTCCCGCCATGAAGTCGGAAGCGGCCGAACGCACGTTTGCGGAAGATCGGAAAAAGCGAACACTCGACATTAACATCCGCCACATTCAAGATCTGCTTCGGACGCGGCTCGCCGAACAGCCCTCGGCGCTCCAAGACGATGTTTTCCGCGACCGAGCCTGGCCCTTGGACTCATCCCTCGTGAAGGAAAGCGGCCTCGATGAGCGGTACTGGCCGTACAGCCAGGTTCACTGGGCCACCACCCTTGCCCTCGGCTCTGTGGGAACGGATGGGGCTTTCGGTTATGACCACATTCGGCGAGGAATTGAGATGATGCAGAAGACGGAGCGTATTAGAAACGACTGGCTGCAGGAGAAAATGCCTAAGGCGAAAGCCAGCGAGACCGGGAATGATCGGGAGCGCTTGCTGAGCTCATTACGGAAAACCTGCAACTCCCACGAGAAGAAACTACTGACCGGAGTGGTGGATGCGAAAAGCATCCGGACCACTTTCGCTGATGTCCATGTGCCCGCTGTGACCATCGATGCCTTGAAGACCCTGACCTCTCTTTCTCTGATCCGCCCCGAGGCGTTCACCTACGGTGTTCTGGCTACGGACAAGATCCCTGGCCTATTGCTTTACGGACCACCCGGTACTGGTAAGACCCTCCTCGCGAAGGCTGTGGCCCGTGAAAGCGGTGCTACCGTGCTGGAAGTCAGCGGGTCGGAGGTCTACGACATGTATGTTGGCGAGGGGGAGAAGAACGTCAAGGCCATCTTCACACTGGCTAAGAAGCTGAGCCCCTGTGTCGTGTTCATTGACGAGGCCGATGCTATCTTTTGTTCACGCACGGGTGCCAGCAGCCGGACATCCCACCGTGAGCTCATCAACCAATTCCTACGGGAGTGGGACGGCATGAACGATATGTCGGCCTTCATCATGGTTGCCACGAACCGACCGTTCGACCTTGACGACGCGGTTCTCCGGCGTCTCCCCAGGCGACTACTTGTGGACCTTCCGACTGAGCAGGATCGCCTGGCCATCCTAAAGATCCACCTGAAAGAGGAGACCCTGGACAGCACGGTCGATCTGGCGGAGCTGGCCCGTCGCACGCCTCTGTATTCCGGCTCCGACCTTAAGAACCTGTCTGTAGCAGCCGCGTTGGCCTGCGTCCGGGAAGAGAACGACCTGGCCGCTCAGCACCAAGGCGAGGAGCCGTACCAGTATCCCGCACGACGCACGTTGACGTGGAAGCACTTTGAGCGTGGCATGGAGGAGATCAGCGCATCCATCAGCGAGGACATGTCGTCGCTCGCCGCGATCCGCAAGTTCGACGAACAGTACGGCGACCGCAAGGGCCGGCGCAAGAAGAGTCCCGGCTGGGGCTTTATCCCGGCTGGCAAGGATGAGGCGGCAGCTGCCGTGGATGCGGCGCGCGTCCGGACCTGAAGCGGTTGGTTGGGGTTGGAAGCAGTGGGATTTGAACAGTTTTGGGTGTTAGCCACATAGATCAAGTGAATTTATCATCTTCGCGTTTGTCAGGACCGGGTCGGAATGGGCTGGAAAGGCAGGCGAAGCTGGACAGGGCTGGACGGGACGGACTTGTATACTACTCATTAGCGACACGAACCTGAATGTACCAATATAGCAGACGATACCACTCCGATCAGAAGGAGCAATGGGAGAACTTGGTAGACAGGCCGACGTATGCAGGACAGCCCCGACATGAGGATCGGCAACGGCGCCGATCGCAGCACGCGGGGGAAGAGGAGAAAAGAAGGCCGATGATGGCAGCCACCGATGCAACACGCGGGCTTTGAATGAATGACATCGACGAAGCGGCAGCCCCTTGGATCAGCCAACCTTCTTTGCTTTCCCTTCCTTCACCTTGGCTCACCCGCCACCATCGCTGGCGTCTCCGTCCCTCGCTGGGATTGTCTGATTGTTTGGTCTTGGACTGGCCTGGTCATCTGCAGATTCTCCCACACACTGAGTCTCGTCTCCTCACGCGACAAAACCCCCGCCTCCTTCTCTCCACACGCTACCCCTCTTCTCTCCCTCTCCCCGACTGCAAATCAGATTCCTCACAATGTCAACAACCGAGGCCCGCGACGCCGCCATCCGAGACGCAAAGCGCTACGTTCGTGAAATCGTCCGCAACGACTGGGTCTTCGAGCCCTCCGCTGAACTAGGTATCGCTCCATTCTCGTCTCCTCCCACGCCCGAGCAAGATGTTCTGGAATGGCGTCTACGCGAATACGATAGCTCCGGCTCCGAGCTAGAACCGCAGTCCTCTCCTACCATCGGCGCTGCAGCTGGACAGCAGCATCCTGGCTACAATGCCTCCGAGCTCTCCAGCCCGCTCGGGACCCCGCTCGGCGACGACTCAGACCGCAGGCGCAAACGGCGGCGCCAGATGGAGGAAGAGATGAAATGGAACCCGGGTCTACGAGTGTGGGTTGAGCGTCGAGACGCATGGTCGGGAGCTCTTTCAAAGGAAGAGATTCGGGCCAGGCAATTGAAAGCCCAGCAGACTACGGCTGCGACGCCCACAACTTCCTCCTCCGAACAACCGCAGAATGCAGCGGCAGCAGCGACCACCGATACCACTCCTCTCCTCTCCACGTCACCATCCAACTCCCAGAACGAGCTCGCTCTGCGAACGGAAGCTTCCCTCAGCATCGCCGAGAATGATGGCGCGCTCCCACGGCCGCCATCTCGCGGCGAAGAGCCCTCCACGGCAGCAGAGCAACCACCCCCGCCACCCCCCGCAGGAGACGACGCGCAAGAAGGAACCACCGCCTCCGCAGAGACCCTGAGCACTGAACCGGACTCCGCGCGTCAACCTAGCAGCGAAGACCCTCTCATCCCCGTTGTACCGTCCCTAATCTCCAATGCCAACCCCATTCGCGCCTCCATCACCCCGGCTATGTATCCCTCCATCTACTCGAAAGTCGTCGTCCAGGGACTCACTCCCACCGTGCCGATCAACCTCGCCGATGTGACCAAGGCCATGGTACAAGGATGGAAAGCGGACGGCCAATGGCCCCCGAAGCCCACCTCAATCGTGCTTCAGGATACCGCGACAGTGCGGCGCAAGCCCGAGGAGGAGTCTGCCGCTGCAGCGGGTGACAAGCCGCCGTCGTCACCCGAATCAAAAAGACGTTCCGGAGTAGCCAGCGCAGTGCGCAAGGTCTTCCATTTCTCAGGCTTCCATCCCCATCACCCGTTCCACCGGAGAGGATCCAGCAGTCAGCAAAACGACGGGGGTGCCGGCGGTGCAGATGGAGGCGTGCATAATTAGTTCCGTACTACGTAGTACTACGGAGATAACAACCCTGCTTTTCCTTACGTTCGATGCAGTGTGCTGTGATCTGGTGGTATGGTGGTATGGTGGTATGGCATGTAAATAAAGCTCTTCGGTTCTGCTATGAACCACGACGAGCTGACTTCTTTCCCGACTCATCACCATTGCTTTCTTATTGCTATCTATCACTCCCCTCTCCCCTCTTACCTGTTGCCCTTACCTCCTCCCACTACCACTACCATCACCACTACAACCACCCACCAGTCTCAGTACCCACTACCCACCACCTACCCCAAACACACATCCATAAGACATGAATGGACGCTGTGCATGTGTACGCTTACTTTTGATACTTCATGCTTTATGCGTTACGCGTTTTTGAGAGAAAAAGAAATTGCATGAATAATTGATTGATTAACGGAATAGGGACTAGCTCTTTCCCCTTCCCTTATTAGCTTTCATATATCGTCTTTGTTTGTCCTTTTCTATCTATCTGCCTAGTGCCTACCTATATATTTACGTATAATATATCGACTTACTTACCCGGCTCGCTGGTTTAATACGTATGTGCCTACAGACAGGCTTATACTGTCCACTCCCTACTATAAACTGTCTAGATTGGAAATTGAAGATCATATAGTTGACTGCTTTTCATTCAGAGTCTATCTCGTGATGGGAGTATCCAAGTCAATTCGTCATCTAGGAATGGAGTAGGACTTGTGTCATAAGGAATACCAAGTGGTTGTTGAGCGGAAGAGATATTGTATCGGGGATATCATAGCCCCCGCAAAGATATTCATTCAATAACCAATGGCATCGACAAGGTCAAGTGTGTAGAGCACATCTGTGGAGACCTTATCCGAATTCGGAACTCCCAACGTGAGTCCAAAAGTGTGTTCGGATTCCGTACCATCAAGGAGATCAAGACCTCGCATGACGTCGAGGAACTCCTGAACAACGGGTCCGAGGATCTGCTGTGGTGATTGTTCGAGTTCCACGGCGACAGATGGTTGGATGTTGATTTCTTGGGGTTGGTGGCCGCCTCGTCGGGTGAAGTAGTATTTCTGCTGATGGCGGGACCAGCTCTCGTTGAGGTAGGATTGTAATTCGCGGGCCGCGGAGTGGCGAAGTTCGTGGAAGAAGGGTGGGTTTGTGGCTATGGATGAGATGGGGTCGCCGGTGTTGAAGGCATCGGGATATTGGGGGAGATCGTACAGGTCTGTTGTTGACGATGGCTGGTCGAGATGGGATGTGACGAAGAGGATGGAGTGGTAGAAATAGTGAATCTGAGCGAGGACCCTTTGGTCCATTTCGGCTGCTCGGTCTATATAGTCGATGACTGGCAAGGCGGCCGTGATCATCTTGATGAATGAGGCGGCGCTGATGGCCACGGCAGGGTCCTTGAGCATGTTGACATTGTTCGTGACATTCAGGAGAACAGCATGTGTTGCCTGGAAGACAGAGTTGAAGATGTTCCAGACGGATGCGATACAGGCAGAATCGGTCGTGTCCACATTGAAAAGGAGGTCCTGGAAGACGAGCGTAATAGTCTGCATGAGGGGTCGACTAAGAATCCAGCATGCTGCGTTGCTAAAAGATGCCTCGAGGTAGGCCGGGAAAACCGCCTGCAACAATGTCGCCCTCAAGGTAGGTTTGTCGGGAAGGCCAGATTCATAAGTTTCAGTCATAGATGCGTGAAGCTGATTAACGAGGTAATCCTGCTGTCCGTCGATCGCGGCTCGCTCGGAAACGCTCTGAATGAACATGATGAGCGTCTTTGCTACTTTCTCCGAGGAGAGTTTCGGCTCGTAGCTCTTCAACCGGGCCACAATGTACGTCGGATCCCCGGAAGGTAGTGGGAATGAAGCAGGGTCGGTAAAGAACGAGTCGATAGGGCAGATATCCCGGCTGTGCTGTTGCAGGAACCCGACGATGCGGTGAACAAAGTCCACGTAAGCTCCTTGGACGCTGGCTGCACCGTTGCCCAGCTCCTGATAGTTTGCCTTCATAGCCGACATCATTTTCTGGATGATCTCCCTGTAATCCTGCTTGGTAGTTGAGAGTTCTCGGGCGTCTATATCTTCCAGCACTTGGAGATGTGCACGCATGTTGGCTAGGATACTCGATATCAGAGACACCCGGCGGTGGCTGAGATCTTCCAGGGTGATCACGTATCTCCCTTCTTTTCGGTCCCTGGCGAAGGGCAAATTCTGCAGTAGGGAATCCATCGATTCTTCATTTAGCAAGGCTTCTGTCAAGCGGTGTTGGTATTTCAACATCGAGACTCGCTCTACCAAAGCGGACAACCACATCCCAATGACCTGGACTTTACAGTCCACTATAAAGCGAGGATCTTTTTCGATGCAGCTTGCCAGGAACAAAGGTGTGAATTTTCTCGTCTGGATCGTCAATCGCAGTGACATCCAGGAGTCGCCGTTGTACGGACTGAGGTAGCTGTCCCAGTGGCGTAAGCCATGTTTGACCAGTGTCTGTGCAATAGATGTCCAGCACTCCACGACATTGAGCAGAATCGCATCTTCCGGACAGTAGTCCTCTCCAAAGCAGTTGGATATAAGCCGGAACGCAGCTGGATGGAAGACCCTTTCGACATACTCGACTTCTGGCGCTGTCGGTGGAGACTCATCATATGCAGCCGCAATATCCGCCCAATCTCCATACTCTTGACTGTCTTCATCCACCGCCGCAGGAGCACTTGCTGCTTCGACTGCCGGTGAAATATTGCACTTCTGGACATAGGCGACGATCACTTGAAGGGTATCAGAGACTGTCATGTTGACACGAGCAACTCTGGGGTTAAAGAGAGCCAGTAGCGCTTTGATAGGTGCTCCCAAGATGAGCTTGTGAGCATGCTGCAACGTTGGTGCCGAGCGAATAGCACCATGTAGGCCACTAAGCGCTGACTTCAGCAAGGACTCGATTTGCCGCTGATTCTGCGCGATCGTTTTCTCAACTAACTGATCAGAGAATTTGTTATCCGCAGTGTTCTGTGCTTCGACCTCTTGGCGCGCAAGTGCATGCTGCTTCAACAACTCGGAGACAAAATAGCCGTGCCAGTCAGCAAATGCTTCCAGTCCAGAGACCTGCTCATCCGTCGAGAGCTTGAAACGGACAAGCCTAGTCCATGACCGTAAGCTGATATTGCATGTCTCACGATGCGAGCTGGCGGGATTGACAAGATTCTTGATCGTCTCGAGGCGAGGCCGGCACCCGTCAGGGACAGCGTAATACAATGTACACAGGAGGTCATGGTGGTTCCTCAATGCGTCCAAATCCTCTTGATGTATTGGCTTTTCCTTGGGATACACGCGGCCATGGTTTGGTAACAGGCGCCATGCAAAGTTCCGAGTCTTCTTCTGGTCATAAATCTTTGACAGGTAACGCAACCCACTTGCAATGATTTTCAGCAGGATATGGAAACACGAATCTCCTGGTTGCACTTCTAGGGAAGGGTTCCGGTCCAGTTCGTCGAGGAAAGCAGGAGACTTATAGCCTTCTTCGTGCTTAAGATTGTACAAGGTGTTCTTCGCGAAGAAATCATAAAGGGTATCGAGAATTTGTTTGCAGTCTCGCCATCCCCAACCATTGATGAGGTGGAAGCACCTATGGAACAGGGCCCTGCAGTACTGGTAGTATGAAACAGGCTGCGTCATTGATGTGACCTGATAGCGATCTAGCACTGGACGTAGCAGCATCTTGATTATGGGCCAGTTTCCGTAAGCCTCCCAAAAACGAGATCCTATACGAGAAATGCCAGAAGCATCAAGTTCATCCAAAGGCAGAGTGGTGAGAACACAGTGCCATGCCCGCTCCAACTGGTTGACATCCGTCAAGCTACTCATATCCCCATAGTGAATCGAATAGGCCTCTGCCAGAAACTCCTGGAAGCGTCCTTTTAGCTTATCCGTATTACATAGAATATGCCGAACAGTGACATAGGCCTCAGCAACGGAATGACCGCTCTGGATTCCTGCATCACGCTTTTCAGGAGACTCAATGTCCGCGAAGAGTCTGCGGATACTTGCCTGTCCCAGTGAGGTTGTGACAATTCGGATGGCCTGTTTGGCGGTTCTGTTTAATACTTCCAACACTTCATCGGCAATGGTATCATTGACGAGATCATGCCCGGCAATTTGAAGGATTTGGTATGTAAACACAGTGTTGTACGAGCAAATTGCCGCTAGAAGCTCCACCTCACGCTCGGCTTTCGCGGACGATGTGGTCAAGGTATCATTGAGCTTGCAGACAAGGCTCAAGGCCCGCCTCACAAACCCTATCCTGTCGATGGGGTCAACGAAGGAGAGCGCATCAGTGACATACTTGACCACTGGCCTGTATAAGTTGCAGGCATCTTTTTCACTGTTCTCCAGTCCTGCGTCACTCCTTTCAATCCATTCGATCATCTTTTCAAAGACTGTTCCCAGCTCCGAAGACACGGCATCATTCCATACACCCCATCGATAGCTCCTATCTCCAACTCTGATCGGGTGGTGACCGGCATCTCTGTCCAGGTCACGCTTGAGGAAGTTAAGTGAGCGAGAAAAGTCGCCACTTCCAAAAAATGTAGTTTGGTGGAAGTACGTCCCTGTGCACAATGGAGCGATGTTGAGCTCTATGCTATATGAGGGTTGAAATCCATGCAATGCGCCAATTGGACTGTCACCAGCCAAGTCTCCTTGTTGCCTATGGAGTTCGGGTTCTGTTAATTCCATGGCGAAGGGCTGTTGATCTTGGATGGCATCGACTGCGAGCCGCTTCGGTGGCCGCTTTTTCAACTGGCGTCGCGCTTCGGTCTGGACTCCTGGCAGCCTGTGATCCAGCTTTTGACTCGTGCTCGTATGCTTGGGCCCAGCTGGAGCAGGAGACGAGCTGCGGCTCGAAATAAAGCGGTCCAAAACCAAGTTACCCTGTCGTACTTCGGGCAGACGCTTACGTCGATAGTCCCGATTGAGCAATGAGAGAGACCTTTGAAAGGACAACGATGAGACAGGCTTGCCGCGTGGGTTTTCTACCTCGAGCATTGCAGGTCGCGGATCTTGCCGTGTCAAGGAAGAAATAGCAAGGTTTCTTCGAACAATCCACTTGTTGGGTCGTTGCTCGGGTTGCATTAGCTTGCTAATGTTGGTCGGCGCCTTGGCCATCTGGCCCGGAGCATGGGCATCTGTACTAGCATGCTCATCAACTGCACTGACTTCCCCAGCTTGAGGTGCTGGAGAACCATCATTCGTACGGTTTCCACTCGTTCCTCTAGTCACTCTTCCCTGAAAGACGACAGGTCGATTCGTGGAGAGAGCGGTTAGCGGCTGTCTTCGAGCCACCTTAGCCTGGGACCGGGGCTGGGGCTGAGACTTGGACTGGGAACGAGGCTGGGGCAGTTTTGTCTGTTGGAGCCGACCTATTTTCCATTCGTGTAATGATTTATTGGCATCCTCCGTATCGACACGTGAACTGAAATTGAAGACTTTCCGAGAGGGGCTTCGTCTTCCCTTGTCTTGACGGGAACGTGCTTTTCTTGCAGCAACCCGAAGAAATTGCGGTTGCTCACTGCGAGGTCGAGAAGCAACATCTGGCGCATCAAGGATACCTATTCTAGGTAGACGTGGCGTGGGTCTCTTCTGCTTGTGAGCCCCGTACCCGGGATCAGTAAGCCTTGCCTGTCTCTTGAGCCGAGGACGCTTAGGTGCATGAGCAGGGCGATCATTGTTCCCCTCGTCCGTTGGTCGTTTCTTTCCTGGCTTTCGTGGTTTCGACGATGAAGTGGCACGATGTACTGGTGGGAACATGTAATCGATGCGATTGCCTTCTGGGATATCATCTCCGGGGCCATAGTCATTGAACGAATCTTCAAGTCCAAGACTCGCTACTAGTTGGCGCGAGGTGGTCGTGTCACCATCGTTTCCGCCTTCGCTCTCATTGCTAGAATCCGGATCAGCAAGCTGTCTTAGTGAGGTTAGCTGCGCGTTTGGTCCTGGTGCTTTCATGGTGTCGGCCTTTTTCGTTATTTTGCGCGCAACACCTTTCGCGTTGTCAGTTCTCGAAAGCACTCTTTCACGATGTCGCTGCGTAGCACTCGGGCGTTCCTCTTGTTGTTTCTGGTCCAATCTCAGCCATGATGCCGGTAAGACCCCTTTGATTCGACGTGATAACTGCCTGACAGAATCTTCATCGTGATCGTTGTCCGCTTCGCTTGCATCCTCGGTATCAGAATGTGATCGCGCATTGCTTGCATCAGGGCCATCGTCCGCCTCGGCCTCAGACCAATCCATGGGATCCGCTTCCTCTGGAGCATTAATCTCCTGTCCCAACCCCGGGGTGGCGGAGATTGAAGGTGGTGTAAAGCCACGAGGGAAGCGAAATACAGTTGAGGGTTCCGGAGCAGGCGACGAAGCGACGTTCTCTTCAGAGCGCGGTGGGCTTGGGACACGAAAGGTCGACAAATTGTTCCGGTGCATAGGAGACGAGTTCACAATAACTACACTTGGCTGCGGTAGATACCGTGATTGAGGACGATGGTCATCGTGAGGCCTGGATATTTTGCGCCTTTTCGGCCGGCGACTTAGCAAGCCACCTGGGGAGTGCCCCAATTCTTGAGAGCCATGCGACTGTGAAGGCTCCGGAGAGTTCCTAGACCGTCTCCTCTCTGCTGAATGACGAGGCTCTGCCGGAGACGACGGTGGAAACTCGAAATCTGCTCCAAAACTATCGCCCATGGTATCAGCATTGTCAACATACTCCTTGCCCTGACTCTCATTGGCTGCAGCACGCGCCGCTTCGTCCTGTGCCACTCGCACGGGCTTGACACCTCCTGCGCGCATCATAGTCCGGTACTTAGCATCTTCCAACATATACGGATGTAGTTGGATAGCTTTGCGCTCTCGTAGTGATCTCCGCGCTGGCGGCGACATTCCCCGTAGAATTTCATCCGGAATATCGAGCGGTGGTAGCAATTGCTCAATGAGATCCCCTGTTGGCTCATCCGGTTGTTCGTGGCCATCTTGGTCACCCTCGTCCAACCGAAGGGAATCCAGGGATGACAAAGGCGATGAAGGAGCTGAGATATTGTGGTCCTCCTCGACTTGCCGCGGTTCGCTGTCATGGTCCGTCCTCGAGTACACATGGTTGGGTTTCCTTGAGAGTCGGTGGTCAAATTGCAGTGCACCTTCTGAACTCGGGATGTCCCATATATCGTCGTTCTCTTTGGCCGGCGGGGTAGGAGGTGCGCTAACAGTGGTGGTATCCGAAGATTGCGTAGGCAGGCGAGAGTCGTCTGTCTTCACACTAGCACGAGGGGTCTCTTCATCCTCAGGAAGCCCAGGCAACGGTTCCTCCGATCCGTCATTCTCATCGGCGGTCTTCGACGACGCCGCAAGAGGCTGCTCATGCTTCTCAGTCTTGACAGAAGCATTATCAGAATCCGTCTGAGGGGTCACAGGCCGTTCGCGATCAATATCGGTGCTCTGAGAAGCGTGTGGTTGTAGCTCATGTTGTACATCGTCCTGGGGTTCGATGGCGGCTTCCTCCGTGCGAACTGAAACTGCAACACCAGTATCTGCAACCGTATCTTCGACCCCATCGTTCAACGTTATTGTCTCCTGACTGTCGAGTCCGTCCTCCGAGTCCGAGTCCGGTACGAATCCTCGCTCCCGCCATGATTCCATTTGTATCCTGGGCGCGGATGGCCCATCTCCCTAGATGTTCATCCCCTCGTAACTGCAATACTGCGCTCGCTAGATAACCGAGACGGATGGGGACGAAAAATTGCTCTCAGATCTGACCAGTCAACTGGTGGTCGTGCCACAGATCCACAGGGTCGCAAGTATATGTCGAGTGGTTAATTGAGGATCCAGCGGTGCTGGTCGATTCGACGCGTCGAAAATGTGGGGGGGGAGACGCGACGGGGCTTAAGCTGTTTTTAATGTCGGGCCTGGCGCAGTTTTGGCGATAGCTCGGCGGCACCGGCCGGGGCTTGGCCAGCACTTCACTCCACGCCGCACCATTGCTAGCTCGAACTTCCGACATTGAATTCTCCAACTACCACTAGTGAATCGGCATCATGAGTCGGAATTGGGTTCCTGCGCTTATGGCCATTGGCATGGGGGTTTGGACTGGTAGGTGCAATGCCCACGCATGTGATGCCATCAGCTTGCTAATCGTCGGGTTCGCTTGGTTTGCAGGATACTATAGCTTCCAGCCTGCGTTGAGAGACCTACAATCCGGGAAGGAGAGCAATACTCAGTAAGTCACACCCGTCAAGTCGGCTTTTCTTTGCGCATTGTTCCCTGTGCTGATGGAAATGATTCGCCAATAGGACTCAGCAGTCGCCTGATCAAAAGATCGCCCAGCCGTCCGCACCCAGTTCGAATGGCGATTCAAGCAAACCGGCAGCATAGCTTAACGAAACATATCCCTTCGTGAGTGCTTATAGATTGGAGCTGAAGGATGCGGTTTGGTCTGCGTTCGCCGCGACGCCGCTGCTTGGTGGTACTCTGCTGAGACACCAGAAAGCACCTGTCCATCCGGAGGTCCGATATCGTACGGAATGCGAAAACTCCGTGGCATAACGGCATAGAAGTATTGGTAGAGGCCCGCGCTGGTCACATCAGTGACAGCCTGTTGTGGCTGGATAAGCTAAGAGATTCGAAATTCACCCAGACTATATGGGTATGGCGCGACTGTATATATACGAGCCTTCACACCACATGTGGGCAAAAAGCTCAGGGTCATCTACTGTCAACTTCAGGACATGGCTGATCCCTACTCCTCGAGACTCATTGGAATCATTAGATTAACTGAAATTGTACATCCTTTACCAAAGTATACAGAAGCCTATGCCCTCCCTTGGAATAGTTTTCAAACGCCCAGCTCCAATTGCGCCCGTCTTTCCATGCTAGCCAGCTACACCTCTTGCACGAGCTTGCCGGAGCCATTGCCACCAAAGACACGGCCTGCAGGTATGCCGAGCCACTCTTCTGGCACGCCTACCCTGCTACCATCGCGTCCACTTACCCATCTCACCATCGTCGGGTCTGGCTTCTCATACTCCTGGACCTCCTGCTCTGCAGAAGCTGCTTCGGCGGCCTCAGCAGCGGGGATGCGCCCTCGTCGCTTCGGCGCCTGCTTCCGGAGAAGTCTGTTGATAGTATCCATCTGTAATCTTAATATCAGCATCATGACAAAAAGCGATATCAAGGTCTCATCCAGCTGCGGTTTGCGACAGACGGAAGTGCACGTACCTTCTCCTCCTCATTTCGCTTTTCACTTAGATTCTTTCTCCGACGGGCCATTTCGGCACGACGCATGGCACGCTCCTCTGCCGTCAGGTGCTTCTTCACCTGGGGTTCTGCTCTCAATCAGACCGAAGTTCTAAATGACCTTGCGGAACATAGACTCACCCATGGGGAGTTGCAAAAAGTCGTTACCCAAAGTTCCCCTTTGCCGTTTGGTCATCCGGCTTAGATCGGCGGTCGGGGTATCGTCGTCGCTGTCCAAATCGTCTTCTTCCTCTTCCTCTTCTTCAAGGTCCTCTGCACCACCGTTGGCCAGTATGCTTTCATCCTGGTCATCTGGCTCACCTTCCGCGTCCGAATCCAGCTCCGAGAGCTCCTCATCGTCGTCGTCATCCTCGTCGTCATTGTCCAGCTCCATCTCTTTCGCCTCTACACTTTTGACTGCTCTTCCAGCCGGCGCTGCAGCTGCTGCCGATTTCGCATGTCGTTTGGAGATTGGCGGCTGCGGGGGCGCATCATCCATGTCCAGATCTCCATCAGCATCTACGTCATCATCGTCTTCACCTGGCGCATCTTCATCGTCCACCTCATCTTCCTCCTGGTCTTCCAGGTCATCTTCGTCGCTTGTGTCGACTTCTACAAGCTTCTTTTTGGGCCTGCTAGTGCGGGGCCCCGTCACAATGGGGTTCTCCGTAAAGACGTTAACCGAACGTCTGGTTGACGCACCACTCCGAGTGCTACCACCCGTAACTTCACGAAGCTTGCTCGACGGCATTTTCACAGTCAAATGGATCGACTTCTTAGGTTCCCCGCTCAAATCAGATGCAGCGCGAAATACCGTCACCGCCGGGGACGATGCCGCAGCTCGGGTGAATCTCGTGGGCCTGGTGCTCGTGTTAGCCTCCATGCTCGGCTGGTCATCCCGCGCAGGGCGGGACCGTAGAGAGCGACGTAAGGACATGGTGGCTGGAGGATTCCGGAGGATTTCTCCGCGACCAAGATGGTGATGGCAGAAGGGAGATAACGATCACGACGACAGAAAGCCAGATTTATCAAAAACAGCAGTGGAATAAACGCGCACGGTGCGGTGGCCAGACCACGGGGAAGCACTGATGGAAAACTAGGAAAAAAGCAAACAAAGGCAGTTGGGAGAGGTGGAGGTTAAATAGCAGCCGTGATGATGGGAAGGCACCTGAGGGAAGTGGGCACGAGGGCGGAGGGGAGGGAGGGGAGGCAATGAGGGGAGTGAATGAGCGCATCTGGAGGTCAAGAGGGAGGAGGGATGGATGGATGGATGGGCAGAAGCAGCGCCAGATTACCATCATCCACCGCTAATAACGACTACGTGGGCCAGCGTTCAGGATGAGCCATGCACTCCGGAAAGGCACAGGGCATCCACCCCTATCACATCTCTGACAGACGCCACTTGGACATCCCCCCGCGACATGGACACCGAGCTGGGGCCAATGGGAGCATTCTGACCCCAGACGTCCAGGGCGTTGGGTAAATCAGAGGCGCGGTGAATCCAACGGCGCTGCCGTATCTCGCGCAACCCGGACCAACCTAGGGATTATTGCCTGGACTGGCCCAGCAGGGGTTTCCCGATGGTGCGCCGACAGGAATGACGAGGTCCAGCCATTTAAAAAGGGGGGAGGGGAGGGGAGGGGGGCGGCGCAACAGCAATAATAATCATCCGTAGGGTCGCCGGTGATGGACGATGAAACGAAGGAGAAGGCAGAGCTGGGCAGGAAGGTCAATACGAGGGCGACTCACCGAGCAGTGGTGGTCGTCCAATGCAACGCCAGTAAGACCTCTGAGGGTACACGTATGGGATGTGTCGGTACCTGATGAAGCGACCCAAGACCAAAGAACAAGACAGAATGAACCGGCGCGATCAACTCGGCGTAATAATGATCAGGAAGAACGAACGGACCAGGCCTGGGGATCGCCTCGCGGACCCGTGATGCCGTTCTGCCAGGCGGTCGGTATCCTTGGCCTCTTCTCTCTCTCCCATCCTCCCATCCCCGACTTCCCGTCCATCCAGTCTCTCAGCAAGCATGCCCTCCACGAGTTCAACTGGTTCCCGTCTATGTTTCACTCCAGTCAGAAGTATAACGCGACTCTTTGTCTTTCGTGTCTCCTCTCTCCGGGGGTGGAAATTTCGTCAACCCAAACTAGATCCTAGTCCGACTGCTACTGTCGCTATAGATCGGACAATATATTTCGAGTGGAGAGGCTAGTAGCCGTAGAGTAGCATCGCCGTTAGTAGGGAGATAGCACTCGACCAGCCAGAAGCCACCGTATCGCCATCGTGTAGCTGTATCCAACAATTGATTCACCTAGTGGTCCTAGGGTTCCAGTGTCATTTGAATTAACCTCGCTGGCCAAACTCTCCCCAAACTTACACTGGCCAAAAGGACTCCGTACACCAGGTGTAGACCACCCGTACCGGCCCCATACATACAGCAATACAGCCGAGGTCGGGCAACCCTCCGTCCCTCTCTCCGCCTCTGGACTATCTTCCCTCACATGGTTATCTCTTGCCTTCTTCTCCTCTCTACATCTCCTAATTGCGCTCCCCTTACACACCATGGCAGATTCAAAGCCGAAATCATCATCAATCCCTCAATGGCAACAGCCTAACAACGCCTCCAACAATGACTCCGACTCCGCCTCCGCCTTGTCCCCGACCTCCGATGAGACTCCACGATCAGAGCTCATTGAGCAAGCAACCAAGTTCCTCGAGGATGACTCCATCCGTGACGCTCCCACCGATCGCAAAGTGACATTTTTACAATCTAAGGGTCTCCGAGAGGACGAGATCAACACCCTTCTCGGCATATCGCCAACTTCCAAGCCGAGCGATACCACCGAGGAAGAGAAGGCCGCATCCCCAGAGACCACTGCTTCCACCAGCACCGATCCAGTACCTCCAAGCAATGCCTCAGCATCTTCATCTCAGACTTCTTCATCATTACGCCCCACCGCATCTGCACCACCTCCAGCACCAGCTAGCAAAGCCAACAACGCCCGCGACATTGCCCCCATAATCACCTACCCCGAATTCCTCTCCACGCCCACCAAGGAACCCCCGCTCGTAACCCTCCGCAGCATTCTCTATACCCTCTACGGCGCCGCGGGTCTCGGCGCATCCTTCTACGGCGCGAGCGAATATCTCATCAAACCCATGCTGGCGAACCTAACAACCGCCCGGCAAGAGCTAGCCGAAACCGCCTCGACGAACCTCAAGAAGCTCAATGAAAAGCTCGAGCAAAACGTCTCCGTCATCCCAGCCAGTCTCCTCGACGCCAAAAAGCCCGAGAAGGACAGCGACTCCGACACCGAGTCCATCACCTCTGACCCCACAGAGCTCTTCCACCGCGACGTCGCCACCCAGACAACATCCTCCGACTTCGCCCCAACCTACTCCACCACCACAGCCAAAGACACAACCACTCCCGCAGAACCTATCGCAGCAGTAGATACCCACATCAAACGCCTAGAAGTGATCAATTCCCACCTCCGCGAGTTCTCCGACACGGAGAAAGAATCCAGCACGCTGGATAGTACAATGCGCACACGACTGAACGAACTACACCACTACCTAGACGGCTTAATCTACAGTAAACCTGGATTCAGTCCACTGTCCGGATACGGGATGTACAGCACCCCCGGGATGGATTCAGGCAGTGGCACCGCAACCGGCGTGGGGAAGGCCGAGGAGGATGCAATCGCAAGCTTCAGAGCAGAGATAAGGGGTGTGAAGGGTGCCTTGCTAAGTGCGAGGAACTTCCCCGCTGGTCGTGGGGGAAGAGTCGGCGGCGTAGCGGGTCGGTAGAGACAAGCTCCTGTATATATATATTCCTCGATAGCCTCATGCGGTCCTAAGACCGCTTTTGGAAATTTTGGTATGATAATTGATGCATTCACGGTTCCAACATATATACGCACAGGATATATCATTCGACCCTCACCAAAGCATACGACTACAATTTATGTACACTTCTTAGTACCAAGGCACATGTCCACTCCTTTTCCTATGGCAAATCCGAGCGATCGAATAACAAAGTGAGTGGGAGCATGCCACAGATGGTGCACATCCGACTCAGCCGGAACCGAAGATATGTTCATCAGTTTATAGTACTATACTATACGAGAACGGAGACGCTATCTTACGAAATCGGACAGAGAGACCATTGATTTATAATAGGGATAAGAGTAAAGTCTACATGTTCTACGAGACTAGATCCAACGATAACAGAAAAACATATTTATAACATTGACATATGAAGGACAATTCGCAAGCAAAACCCGGCATGACCGGAGCATATCACGTAACCGGTGACGGGCGAATGGATCGTGAAATGATAAGGAGCAGTACAGTGAAGCAATAAGAAGACTCTTCTTTCCTTTACATACAACTCATAATCGTTTTCTTTTCTTCCAAACGTAGCCTCTTACTTCATGTTGTTTACGGGGTGGCCCGACTCATGCTGATAAGACGCTTCACACCAACCTATTGAGAAATTGTATTAGTAGGAGTTACTGGAGGAAGACTGTGAAATACTCACCATCCAGTTGCCGCACTCGTCCGTCCTGTTAGTCATGATGTCCACGTGGATCGTCCGGGCAGTCTCGTAGTCGCGCGCTTGGATGGCGCGAGCCAGCTCCGCCATGTCCGCAATCGTGTTGGGCTTGAGCAAGTCCTCGTTGTTGAGGTGGTCGAATAGGATGCTCAAACGCCGCTCCGCATCATCGACTTGTGCCTTGAAGGAAGAGGGGGCCCGGGACTTCACGCGCTGCATATCTGCGGAGAGGATCTCATAGATAGGCATTGCATCTGCCGGGATGTGGGAACGGTCGCCCGGGGCTTCAAAGGGTCAGAACCAATGGCATGATAGAAGTGGTATAAGGGGTCTACTCACGGTACTTCGGTGCGGCGGGGGCAGGCTTTCTTTGCGAAGATGCCGTGCTTGGCCGGGAACCGGGGGCGGCCTGAGGCGGCGGGGCATGCTGCTGCGCGGGCTGCACGTGTGGCGGAGGAGCACCCGAGACATACTGACTCGCGGCCGGGGGCTGAGGCGCGTACGGAGAAGCAGCCGCCTGCGGGGGCGGAGGAACAACCGACCGAGTCTGCAACTGCGGGCTGGCTGCTTGGGCTGCTGGGCTAGGAGCATACCGGTTGGACGGCGGCGGCATGGTAGGCGGTGCGTTGTATGGAGACGGGCCCCTAGGGATGGATGCTGGCACGCCCATGGCAGCGGCCGTGGGAGGAGACTGGGGCAGGGAAGCGTAGGGGTTGGCCGGCGGAGGAGGCATCGTAGCCGAAGCCGGCTGGACGGTAGGTGGCGAGGTGATCCGGGGGGGAGGAGCAGCGCCCTTTGGCGGAGGGGGGACTGAAGGTGCCCGCTGACCAACCGGTGGAGGGCCTTGGGCAATAGTGGGCGACTGGTTGGGGAACGGCGACGAAACAGCACCAGCGGTAGCGGCAGGGGTGGACCTGCGCGGCGTGGGAGCTTTGGCAAAGCCTTCAGGCAGGTCGTTCCATGCGGGCAGGTTTGTAGCGGTGGTATACGTGGTAATGGTGGGAGCAGGGGACTGGTTGGACCCTGCGCGGGGAGGCGGCGGCACGGTGCCGCCTAGGGGTTGAGCACCGTAAGCAGGTGCCTGTGGTGGCTGGTATCCTGCAGGAGTGTAGCTGCTACCGCCAGTTGGGGGTGCATACGGGTTGGTAGGCTGCAACGGCGCGGCAGCGGTAGGAGGAGCATAAGGGTTGGCAGCAGGAGCAGCAGTTGGCGGAGCGTAGGGGTTGGCAGCAGGAGCAGCAGTGGGAGGAGCGTAGGGGTTGGTGGCAGCCGCCGCCGGAGTGTAAGGCTTCGGAACAGCAGCTGGAGTGACAGGGGAGTAAGCTCTCTGGGGCTGGAAGGCGTTGGGCTGTGGGAGAGGCTTGTTAATGGCTGCCCTGGTCGCGGTAACGGCGGGTTGCGCCCTCTGGGGCGTGGCCTGTCTCGTAGCCAGCTTGATACGGTTCCGTGCGATTTCAGCTTCGGGGTGCTTCTCCGGGACAAGGTCAAGGTACTTCTGCGCAACTTGGAGACGTCCGTGGGTTGCGACAACGTCAGCATACTCGATGTACTTGTCGTACAGGGTGCTGAGCTTCCAGTCCGACTCCTTGGAGCGTTCCGTGTCTTCGAACTTGGTGACCTGACGGAAGATCGTCACCTTCTCGATGAGCCCTTGCAGAGCACGGACGTGGATCGAGAAAGCGGAGTCATCCGCAGCATCCTCAATGGCCTTGTGCTCGTTTTCACGTAGCTCCTCAATCCATATCGCCACGACCTTCTCGAGCTTGGATCCGGCCAAGAAACAGAATGAAGCATCTTTGCGCAGACCCTGCTCCTCAGTGTTGCGGAGTTCCTCCTCCAGTCGGTCACCAAGAGCCTCGCAGAGGTCGGCAAACTCCTTGTCATCGGCGAAGGTGCAGAGAGCTGCCATGACCTCCTTCCAGTTGGACAAGTCCGCATTGTAGACGACATCCCAGAGGTTCTTGCCGACAATGGAAGCCAGAAGGCGCACGTAGTTGGGGCTGTTGGTCTGCTTCTGGAAGTAGTGCTCCTGGGCCTTCTCAATGCATTTGGGACCGCCACAGATGGCAATCATGAAGGCATCGGACAGGCGATCTTCCTTGAGGGCGACATCAAGCGCCTTCTCGAAGTCTCCGAGGAGCAACGCCCGGGTGATGCCCGTGTCAGCCTCGGTCTCCGATCCGTTGAAGATATGGAAGGGGTTGTTGGTCTTGGCACCCTTGGAGGCAGCCAGGTCGGACAAGAAGCTGTCCGCCTCCGGGTTGGCATCAAACATGGATTGCAGGCGCCTGTGCTTCTTGGCTCCCGACCCGCGGGATTCCTTCGCCGCCTCCCCGTTGACTTCGTCATCCTTATCCAGCCCGAGCTTAGCCAAGCTATCGGCGGCCTCGTCAGTCTGGTCGGCAAAGCCAAGGTATTCGATAAGACCCTTGCGAGGGTTGTTGGAAATCAAAGCTTCAATGACCTTCCAGTCAGCCTTCTCCTCGTCGGTGGCTGCGTTAGCGGCTCTGCTTTCGCAGATGCTGCGCAGATCACCCTCCTTGAGTGCGTTTTCGAAGGTCTCAGTCGACTTTCCAACAGCTTCATCAACCTCAAACGGGCTGATCTTGATCTTCGACGCACGCTGTCCCTTCTCGACCAGGTTGACCGAGACCACTCTGCCTCCGAAACCGAAGGTAGCGCTGCATGGCCGTTCAAGCCACTTCGGGGGCTTGGGCAACGAGAAGCTCGAGACCTGGGGCTGGGTCTGGGCCTTGGCGAAGAAGTCCTCGCCATCCAGAGCCTGGTTCTGATCAGCGATGGCCTGTGCAGATTCGGTGCTGGTGTTCTGGATGGTCTGAATGGAGATCTTTCCATCGAACGACGCGGTGGCGAAGAAGTTGGGGTTGTGCGGGTTCCAGCGAGTCTGGAAGGTCCAGTTGGTAACGACGGGGAATTCGCCATAGGCATGTCCGGTTTGCGGGTTCCAGCACATCGTGCGGTTGTCTTTGCCGGCGGAGAGGAGCAAATCGGGGTCCTGGGCACACCAGGAAAGCGACAACACACCGAACTCATGGCCGCGAAGGGTCCTCTCGGGAGCATGTGAGTTGCGGAGATCCCAGACACAGATTACCGGATCGGATTCGAGAGGAGTCGCGGTGACAAGTTTCGTAGGCTATACTGCGTCAGCCCGGATTGCATATCCCGAGTGATGTTCATGAGCGCCTTACCTTCTCCGGGTCCCAGGCCACAGCGCTAACCGCTTTGCGGCCCATGTTATTAAGAGTCAAGCTCTCCTTCTTCGTCTTGACATCCCACACAGTAACAAAGCCTGCACTGCTACCAGTGACCAGGATGTGTGCAACCTTCTTGTTCCAATCCAAGCACTCAATGTCGTCCGCGCGGGCAGCCGTGCCTCCGAGTCGGTATGGGTTCGCGATGTTGTTCAGGTCGGAGATGTAGAGCTGTTCAAAGTGTAAGCATCATCTCCTAAGCCCGTCTAGCCCATGTAGCCTACCTCGCCCTTTGCACCACCGGTTGCCAGCAAGTTCGAGTGTTTGGGGTTAAACTGCAGAGCTTTGATAGCCCCTGAATGTTTCGAGGACCTCGAGATCAAAGCCTCACTTGCCGAACGTCAGCCAATTGCCCGCCAACTGCATATCGCACGCCGGTCAACTCACCTGGATCCATCAAGCAGCTTGTCGGCATCCCATAGATCCAACGAGCCGCTCTCGAGAGCACCGGCTATGACACCCCGCGAGTTATCTTCGGATTCGGTCCATGCTAAGTCATTGAAGCTATCGGAGCAATCCAGTCAGCCTAATCGGCATCCCTTACACGGCGGAAGACGGAATAGAGGCAAAAGGTAATTACCCGGAATCGGTATCGATCTTAGCTACCGGCTGTAGCTCGCCGCCGGTCTCGTGGCGGCTCAGGGCCAGATCCCAGAGCTCGAGACATGTCTGATTGGAGAAATCGACGTCAACAGCACCGGCCCGAGTACCAGTGGCGATCAGAGGCGAGGCAGCGCCGGGGGACCAGGCGAAGGTGGCCGTCCGGGGAATCTCCCTCAGACGCACCATGGTGAGATGAAAGGAGCGGCGGGATAAGGAAAGGGTATAGATTAGGAGAGGACCAGACTCGAATTAGGAGGGTCTGGCACCAAAGGTCATAGAAAGCAGGACGAGGAGCAACACCGGGAGCAGGGCAACCAAAAACACGAGCAGCGAAACGACCCAAGAAGACCTCCCCTCTCTAGTGCAGGAGAACCGAGGGGTGCATGTACGGTCAGTAAGTTGCCAAGTATGCGATCGAGAGCGTCACTGCAATCAACCAAGTGTCCTCCTGGAGGCGCTCGGGGGGGCTGCTGGGCCCCTAAACCGCTTTGGGCCCTCGCCAAAACACCGCCCCGGGGCACCACGTGATATCAGGTTGCTCCGTCCCAGAAAGTCGGGCCAGCGCGCGGTCGCTTTCCCCTCCTCTCCCCTCAGTGACGTCTTCCATCCTCGTCCCCTTCCGATCGCTACCCCGGGACCATGAGCGAAAAGGCTCGTTTGAAATGTACCGTCTACGTGGGGGGGCTGGATCAGGCCGTGACGATGCAGACGCTGGCCGAGGCATTCGTTCCTTTTGGTGAAGTCGTCGATATCACCCTCCCCAAGCCCGATCTCCCCAACTCCAACGAACTCCACCGCGGATTCGGCTATGTGGAGTTCGACCTGCCCGAGGATGCGAAAGAGGCGATCGACAACATGGATGGGAGCGAACTCTACGGCCGGACGATCAAGGTTGCTGCTGCCAAGCCGCAGAAGGATAGCAACGAAGGGCTCGGCAGCAAGACAGCTATTTGGGAGCAGGTGCGCAGCGACGCTAATCTGAGCTATACATCATATGCTAACTGGGTACGAAACTACAGGAGGGCTACCTGGCCAAATACGCTGTCGATGAGGAAGACAAATTGGCCGCCGAAGAGGCGCAGGCCAACGGGAACGAACGTCAAGACCCCATGCAGGGATTGGAGGAGCTGGACGTGGCCGGACCCAAGCCGGAGTGAGCGCTTTAACGACGCAACTCGCGCCAGGGAATTGGCGAAACGAAAAAGGAAAAGCAGAGAAGGCGGCGACAGTAATATGCGATATTACTCCATCAGAACCCTTCGTTTAAAGCCGTACTATTTACACGCGCTCCAACCCTGAGCCTGAGCAATTTCGAGCATTCCATTCTTCTCTGCCGCTGCGCGACAGGGTCCAACTATCCCGTGCATGATACAGATCGCCGACAAATCAACCAGAGAATCGCCCATTGCAATTTGATTCAAATGTGATGGTACATTCTTAGTGGTCACGCTCCTCGGGGCTGTTGCGGTAGAGACGGAGGGTCTTGTCGGTCATGAGCTTCTTGGAGCTGGAGTAGATGGCAGCACCAACGGCGACACTGCAATGGAACTGTGTCAGTGGGGGGCAGGCAAGACTGCGGGAGTGGGAGGGGAGGAGATCGGTGGATCTTCCAGACATGTCATCTAGAAGCCATAGGATATCGGGCAAAGAACATACCCAAGGACCAGACCTGTATGATTCAAGAAACTGTAATTAGCCTAGCCTTCTTCCAATGGCAAGGGGTTCTCAACCGCGACGTACCGAGAGGGATCAACTCCGGGGGGATTCTCTTCAGAGTGCGCAGACGCTGAGAGATAGTGTGGGCTAGAAGCCAGGCGTTAGTCCAATTCCCACTCCAACACAACAATCAATCCGTGACGCCTCTGCCAAACGCGCAACCGGGGGGAAGCCCCATACCGCTGTGGTTTTCCTTCTGCAAATCGGTCAGCCATCATGTCAACCAGTGGGCGTAATTTTTCCCTTCGGCCACGCCCACACGGGGACCAACACCACTCACAGGAGCAGGAAAAGCAAAGGGCCGAGAGGCCTGCATGCGCAGAACACGAGTCGGGAACATGGCGAAGAGCTTGGGAAGGGTGGTGGTGCAAGAGACCGGAGGTAGGTGTGGGATGGCAAGATCGGAAGTGGTGACGGAAGTCTGAGCTTGCTGGAAGGGGAGGTTGAACCAATGGGCCGAGGGGGGAACTTAGGTAAGGCAGTCGGGTGTGTTTAGGAAACCTTGGCGCATGAGTGGCTCGCTAGGCCTGAGGCGGTCACTCGAACTTCCGGCTTCACTGCTTCACGGGTCATTCCACTCCACCGGCCGCAGAACCTCCTCTCTTTCTCCAGATCTCTTCTCCCCCTCCCCCTCCGCCCTTCCCCCCCAATTCCCCCTCAAGTTTCCTTCACGAGGTTACTACTTTCTCTACCGTCACAATGGGTGCCATTCCTGAAGCCGATCCCGATGAGCCCGTCGAGACCAAGCCCTTCAAGTTCGTGACAGGTGAGCTTTCCCTTCGGGTCCCAATGGGGTCAATTCGTGTTGTAAAGGAAGTCAATTGCTAACGATTCACAGCTGGTATGTTTACTATAGGATTTTGAGCATCCGCGTCGTTATCGCGGCTGTCGTGATCGAGATTTTCGTGCGCTGACACTGGAGGTGATGATAGGCTATGACGCTCGTTTCCCCCAGCAGAACCAGTACGTGATTTTCACCTCTAGACTCGGTCCTAGCTCCGCATCCGTAACTGACCATCTCCCCACAGGACCAAGCACTGCTGGCAGAACTACGTCGACTACCACAAGTGTGTCACCGCCAAGGGCGAGGACTTCCGCCCATGCCGTCAGGTAACTCACCTCGATGTACATTGCCAACCAACATCCTAATCACCGCTGAAATAGTTCTACCACGCCTTCCGCTCTCTCTGCCCCAAGGCCTGGACCGACAGATGGGACACCCAGCGCGGTATGTAATCAATTCCTTCCTGTCTATCAATATCACGTCCCTTTGATATCCACCCTTCCCCCCCAAGGCTCCCATCAGCACCAAACTAACACTTTAACAGAGGCCGGCAACTTCCCCGCTCGCCTGGACCGGTAGATGCGTAATCGCTTTCCCTCACAGTTGATTGAATTTCAAGTGTTTTCCGTGTCTATCAACATGTACTCTACCCTTAGTTGATCCAGCGAGAAATGTTAGATCCGGACCCCCAGACACGCCAACTGGGGAGATGGGTGTATATAGACTCGCGTAGTTGCAATGAATGTGCGAATGTCTAGCACCCTGTAGCTGTAACCCTCTATACCCACCATATCTTGAACATCACATGTTCCTTTGACCCGGTATATGCCGACCCGAACGGACCGGATAAATTCTCCCACCTACCACTAGTACTACTGATAGATTATGAAGTGTCCGACCAGGTAAATAGGTACCACTAGGTCACATTAACCGCGGGCAGATAAGCTACAAACCGCCGTACTCCGAATACCAACCCAATATCCCGAAAACGGAGATCGTATGATCGGCTTATCTAACCACCTCCTTTTGCACGACTTCTGTCTGCAAAGCATGGGTTTGAACATCACATGATGAACCCTACCTGGAGACTCCCTCGCTCATTTTCCCAGCCAGTAGCACTTCGTCGACGAAATCAAGATACTTTCCTGTGCCGCTTTCTATTCACATCCAAGATCAGCCGTCACCACAGAGCCTCTCCGTCACCACACCCATCACGATGCCTTCATGCCATGGCTCACGCGTCAAGGGAAGATCTCTACCACCCTGAGGTAGATATTGAAGATCTCGAGAACTATGTGCCAGGCGGATACCACCCAACTCTCATCGGAGACACCTTTGGTAGTGGCCGCTATACCGTCGTTCACAAGCTCGGGTTCGGTGGATATTCAACCATCTGGCTCGCCCGGGATCAGCAACGCCAACGCTACGTATCACTAAAGATACTGACTGCGAGAGCATCGTCAGATAGCCGCGAGGGGCAGATCCTCACCTACTTGATGAAGAGCGACCTTACCCATGCTGGAAAGCAATTCATTCCGCCCCTACTTGACCAATTCTCGTTTCACGGTCCCAACGGGCATCATCGGTGCTTGGTCGGAGAGCCTGCTGGATGTAGTATTTCCAAGTCCAAGGAGGACAGCACAAACTTTATGTTTCCCCCGGACGCTGCTAGATCTATTGCCGCCCAGCTCCTTTTAGGGTTGTCTTATCTGCATGCAAATGGCGTATGCCACGGAGGTGCGGATCTATGCAGCGCCGTTTCCTGATCCCGCATACTAATCCCAAGCAGATCTCCATTTGCGCAACTTTCTCTTACGCATACCAGACTTCGACGGCCTAAGCACAGCCGAGCTATATCAGCGCTTCGGCGAACCCTCCGAGGTTCCAATCCGGCGAGTGGATGGAAAGCTCGGTGAACCCCACGCACCGCCGCACGCCATCTATCCCATGGCTATGAGCATGCCTGCCAACGAGCTGGATAACCCAGAAATCATCATCTCGGATTACGGAACGTCCTTTGTTGTGTCACAAACCCCCTCACCGACCCTCCACACTCCGGCCCTTTATTCTCCCCCAGAAGAGTTCTTCAATGAACCCATCACTCGACCCACCGCAGCTGACATATGGACCCTAGGGGTCAACTTGTACGAGGTCTTGGGCGAGCGTCCCCTCTTCGAAACATTTGCCTGGGACCGAGATGACATTGTCGCCGAGATGATCAATACGCTGGGCCAACCGCCCGTGAGATGGTGGAATTGTTGGGCTAACCGCTCCGAATTCTTTGAGGCAGATGGGTCATGGGTCACTGACTTCCGCCGTATCAGCACTCCCGTCTTCCGGCGGCTGCGTCAGCGCCTCTGGGACATGGGCCGTGGCGAGACGGAGCAGACGTGCCAATGGGACGTTGCGGGTGGTGAGCTTCGTGCGCTGGAGAACTTGCTTAGAGCGATGCTGGCGTTTGAACCTGCGGAACGACCGACCGCGGATCAACTCCTCCGGTCGGAGTATATGGTGAAGTGGGCGTTGCCTGCGTGGGAGAGGCAGAGGCAGAGGCAGAGGCAGAGGCAGAGGCAGAGGCAGAGGCAGAGGCAGAGGCAGAGGCAGAGGCAGAATAGCGCTCACTAGCAGATGAGGAGCATTGACTGTCTGCGACAAGTAGATTGATCAATATGCATCCTCCCACTCCAGCAGTTCCGATAATATGGATGTCATCATCGCCGACCTCAAGAGGCGGCGCCTGTCTATGACTCGAAGCCATTGGCTGAGACTTTCTTGGATAAAGGCGCCGTATGAAGGAGCTGTATTGCCCATTGAACCTCGCCAGGGGATGTTCCATGTAATGAATGACGGAATCAAGCGCTCTTGTCATCAAGCTCTGAATAACTAGTAGATGTGACACTATATCTGCCAATCTGTCCAACAGAACTCAATATAGCGCTCAAGGAAGTACCAGCCGAGAAAGCTAGAAGTGCTACACTCTTTCACGTGTTAAACCCTTAGAAAGCCTTGGGTTCCGACGCGGAGAAAATCGATCGTTAGCCCATTTGCAAGGGTGGTGATGGACACAGAGCTGATCACTTCGCTAAGAGATATACTACTCTTCTGGACAGGTTATATCCCCTCTGCAGGTGATACACGTCTCCAGTTAGTTAGGTTTACATCTACTATAGATGGTTCTAGGATATCTTCACCCGTGGAACAGATCTCCCTTTCTTTCTCCAATAGAAGCCAGTAATAGTAATAGCATTGATGATAATAATCCGATGCTGGAATTCTTCCTTCTTGAATCTGAACTAAAGATCCAGCCATGATCAAGATAACATTCATTACACACTACATGCTGATAGGATCCTATAATGATTTCATTTTTAAAGCTCCCCCCCCCCCCCAATGGCATCCCTGATCCCCCACTCTTCCCCAAGCGCTGCGATGACTTCAATATTCATGACTCGGCTATTCGTTCTGGTAGTGTTCCCGGGTGGGGGTTTCTTGTCTGAGTTGAAATCCATCTCCTGCTGTTCTTTGATTGTCCCCGTTCTTGTCTAGCTTTGCGTGATACCTCTATATAGCAAGATGATATGTACCGTCGGACTTCTCGTGCCTGCTTTGTTTAGCAGGACCGACAGCCAATGAAGGCACTCCCGCTTGGTCTGAGTCTTGGAGGTAGCATTTCGGATGAAGCTGAGAGAAAGAGAGAGGGATGTTGAGATGCTTGGGCTTTCTGAAAAAAAAGGAGTGGGAGCGGTGGTCGTGGACACGTCCTCCGTCTATGTCAAGGGGTTGGGTCTGCGGGTCAAGTTGGCCATTACATTCATCTGGTCATGTATCGTTTGTTCTATCAAATCCTATGTCCTCAGTGTCTCCGAGTCCGATAGAAACAAAAGCGCAGGGGAAATCCAACTCTAATAACATTCCAATCTACTCTATCTAACCATTCCACGTCTCTAACTGAGCAAACTAGATACATAGATCAAACAAAGGCAAACAACCATCCAAGCATGCACACTCTATAACAATCTGGTCTAAGCAAACATGGGTAAATAGCAGGATCTAATGTTCAGCGCAAGTTCCGTCCTCGTGGCCACGAGAAAAAGGAGGGATAAAAGGAAGGATATGAGGTGCTGTCAGAGGGGGATCAAACAGACAGACGGTTGTCATAAAACTAGAGGACAGAAGTCACGCAAGCCAGCCCGGAGATGTAAAGAAAAAAAAAGGAAAAGTGGTCTATAGATTATGTACAGAGGTATGATCACAAGTGAATAAGGAAAAAAAGAAACAAGACTTTTGTCCTCCGGTAATGCTTCGCCAAATAAGATCACAAAGAGAGAAAGAAGAAAACCGTCTATGCCGTGAACGAGGAATCGGAACGGATATCACAGATATGTGTTCAACACAACAGGCAACAAGAACAAGGCACAAAACACTGATTCAACTTCAGTGCTTGCCCGTCTCAGGAATCCCCTTGAACAAGCGGTAAAGCTTCTTGTGTTCCTCGAGGAAGATAAAGGTAGCAATGGTATGAGGACCCAAGCGGATAAAGCTAGGAACCCAGCCGCGGAAGGCCCAGGCGAGGCCCTCTTTGCGGGTGATATCGCGCAGCAAGCCAATGATGCTCTGACCGCGGCTCTCGGCGGGGGAGGCGCTCATGACGCGGGTCTTGATGACATCGACGGGACTGCAGACCGTGGTTGCGACGAAGCCGGCCATGAAGGAGGCGGTGAAGTGCGTGCTCATGTTATCGGACATGCCGAGATGTTCAATGCACAGGCGCTTGAAGGAGTCGTAGGTGGCCAATTGCGAAGTGGTCATGAGGATGGCACGGGTCGAGTTCGGCCAGACGCCGCGGAACAAGCTGGCGGCACCCTCGGTGCGAGACATAGTCACCAGACCGTGCAGCGCATTGCGGTAGTTCCGGCGCTGGGCCGGGGGGAGAGCAGCGTCGGACTGCATGCGCACGTTCAGGACATCGGCGGGGTTGCCGGCAATACCGCCGATGAAGCCGGAGGTAGAGGCAATGGCGATCAGGCTCAGGAGGCCGGGAGGCGAGTCGGGGGATGTGAAGTAGTTTTTGAGTTCTTCATAGATACCGAAGCGTGTGGTGGAGTAGGTAATTTGGCGCAACATTGCGGCCGACAGCTACACTGGCTGGTCAATTGACATCAACCCTCAGGTACGGATCTCGATTGGTACATACCCCACTGTATAGACCCCGGAGTCCGTCATTCTTGACCACATGTCCGAAGGTGCCGATCATAGTCGAGGGGGCACCAGGCCCACGGGTTTGCAGGCGAACCTATGAATGGTGAAGCGCACATCGATCAGTGTCTGCGATAACGGGAAGTATAGCACGGCGAACGCGAGAAAACCGGGGCGATCATGAAATCAACGCGGGAGGCGAAATTACCTTGACTGCAGTCGACCATTAGTTTCCAAACCGATAGACTTTTTTAGATTAGAGCTTACCAAGATCCAGAGGATGAGTGACGGCAGCGGCCATGCATGATGCTGAACCACCGAACCAGAAAGGATAATGAACTTTTTTTGCAGGGGTTGACACAACCGCCGGCTGTGGGGGATGCGACGTCTCCAACTTGGCGCCGCTTGCCATGGTGGACATTTCAGCGGAGGGAAGAAGAACCCGGGGAGGAGGGGAGAAAGAGCGGAGAGGTGGAGGGAGGGGAGATTGCAAGTTGAAGCACCGGAGCAGGGGAAGAGCAACAATAATAATCTTTCGTCTGACGAGAGAGAGAAGGGAGCGTAAGTGGAAGTAATACGCTGGTAATCTAGCTCGGCGCCGGCCATAGATCAAGTCTCCGAAGCCCTGCTTTTCGGCTGCGCTAACCGATCCTGGCTGTCCGGGGCCAATCAACTGCTCGGTTTGCCGCGGTCGGACGGACGCCGAGCGGTAATGCTCGGTAATGGGGGTATTTCAAGAAGCCTTCTCGATCACTGCGGGGGCCATGCCATCGTGATTATCTCGTGCGGTGACTTCATGTGGATGCGGTCGGTCTTTCAATTGCCTCCGATTGATGGGAACCATGAGGATGACCAGTAGGAGCTTTCTGGTCACCTGTCGGCTGACCGCGACAGTAGTACGGAGTACTCGATCAGACTCTGCGTGGTTCGCCACTACGTCACGCTGCATGTCTTATGCGGCGGATGAATTAAGGTACTATGAAGCGGCTACGCTGGATGGGTGGACCACGTCAGGGATTGATTTCGGTCTTGTATCCTGGCACCGAATGGAGATGGCGATATCTTCTCAACATGATTCTACACAGTTATAGTACAAAGGCCAGTCGCAGTATCCTGCATATAGTACATCACAGCATCCGGAAGTAGAACCCGCGGCAATCACCGGAGCTCAACTCCCAGCAAGCCCACCAGTTTCTGGCGCACCTTCTCATGCAGGTCGTTCGTCTCTTCATTCGTCAGGGTGCGCTCCAGGCTCCGGTAATTGATGCGGTAGCACATGCTCTTCCGGTGGGTCTTGGGATGGGTGAACTCGTCAATGAGTGTCACATCCTCCACCAAATCTCCTGCCTCACCGCGGACAATCTCCATGATATCATTCTCATGGACAGGTGCGGCTCCGCCCGCAGCACTGCCGCCGCTAACGGACGCGGAGGGAAGCCAGAATGCCACATCCTTGTAGCAAGCGGGGTGCTTAGAGAATGGCTCGAAGCGGGTGATCTCACCCGCTCTGAACTGGGACAGGAATCGCTCATCACGCGACCAGAACAGACGAATGTCCGGGATGTTGAAGAGGAGCATGGCGATGCGCTCCAGACCGATACCGAACGCCCATCCGACGCGGTTCGGCACGTCCGAGTTGTTCAGCAGCTCCTGCTTGATCACACCGCAGCCAAGGACCTCAAGCCAGTCTCCCTGCCAGAACACTTCCAATTCCCAGGACGGACTGGTGAAGGGAAAGTATGCTTCCACCCAGCGGACCTTCAACGGCTCTGGTGCCTCCGCGGACCCGGCGGCGGCCTTGCTAGCCTCGGTAAAGATCTTGATCACCATGCGCTCGAGGGATCGCTTGAGATGTGCCGCGATGGCCTCGACTTCCTCCGCGCTGTGGTGCTCAGCCTGAAGGGGGTTTCTCTGGGCATGGATGGTAGGGTTGGGATCCTCGACCTCGACGTCATGAGTCGGGATTTTGTTGACATCCTTCATGATCGCGACGGCCGTTTCGCTAGCATGCTTCAAGGGTTCATTATCCGGACGCTTCCAGAGCATGGCGCCTTCCATCTGATGGAAAATCGGGTAGTGGCTGCGGTCAATCGCATCCCTCCGATACACATCCGCGACAACAGTATAACCCACTTCCTCCGGGCGCGTACTCTCATTGCGACTGATCTGCTGGAAGTATGCCTGCTGGTGGGCACTCGTGTGTGTTCTCAAGACCGTCTTATCATTGACGTAGTACGTATCCGTCCGACTCCGGCCGGGGTGATCCAGAGGGAAGCCCAGGACATCGAAGTTCTGCGCAGTCGAAACGACGGGGTTCTTCTCGGTGTAGTTTCCATAGGTCGGACCGGCAAACTGACTCTCAATCAATTGGCGTGTGATGGCGAGAGGGTGGTTCTCATCGAGGTATAGCCGACGTCCAACATGGGAGAGGATTGTATCCGGGGTGTTGGTCCACTGATCTGTGCGGTAGGACTGACCTTCGATGGTCAAGGATTGCCGCGCAGAGGCCGGGGTAGCGGGTTTGCGATCAGCATCTGTGTTGTCGTTTGTCCGGCGGATGGCCGAAGAGCTCCAGGCTCTCCGCTTCACGGCCAAAGGCTCGGAGAAGTGCGAAAGCGGGAGGCGGATGCTCCGACGGGGAGATGGAATTGCCCATCTGGCGCTACTGGCGCGCAGGGCCCTCCCTGTGGCAAAGAGACGCATCTTCGAGTGCTGCGTGATGCCGAAGGCAATTAAGAGCTGGATGCGGCGCTCGACAGCTCCGAGCCGACAAATCGCATCGGGCCGGGAAAATGAGGCCCCGAGGGATATACGGCCAACAACTACTGAATTTCCAACAATTAGGTGAGAAAAAGGACAGCAAGCACTGTTTTTACTGCTGTCCTCAATATACCGAAAATACAAGTACAATTACCGACAGCCGCAACGCGTCTCATGATAGCTACAAAGCACGCGTAGACTCATCCACCGTTTGATCAATGACTTCTATTAGTCGTCTAGATCAAAACACCTGCATTGCCATCCAGGCAACCAAAGTGATGCAAGAAAAACAACATGATTCAATGCCATGCAAAAGTCATCCATATCCGGGTCAATGCCAATCCCAACATCACAAGACCACTTTTCATGAGGAAAGAAAAGGAACAAAGACACCAGCCAATGATAATATACAGAGTAGGGAGGAGAGAGTTCCGAAGCAACGCCAAGAAACAGAATAGCAGAAGCAGAAGGCCACATAGGAAAGGTGTATCATACACATGCGTTCATAGACAAAGCAGCAGTGATCCGGGCATCCCCGGATATTCTAAGCCCCGTCGAATTAACGTAAGTCGATCCCCATCATAGCGAAGACATATTTGGTATATTATACAGGAAGGTAAGACAGAGTTGAAAGTAGAGATGAAAGTGAAGAAAGGGTTATCGTGTTTGAAGAAAGGTCTAGTTGTTCTTGACGACACCGACCTTGGCAGCCTGCAGAAAATTGTCAGCATCAAATTCCCGCAAAATGACTAGTGGAGCAAGCACTTACCCGCAGGACGCGGCCGTTGAGGCGGAAACCAGTGCTCTGAGTGTACATGATGTCGCCGTCCTCCTTGCCCTCGACCTTGGCCATGAAGGTGGCCTCGTGAAGGTTGGGGTCGAACTTCTGGGCCTTGCCCTCCTCGGTGAGCTCGCTAGGGTCGTAGCGCTCAAGACCATGCTTCTTCAGGGTGTTCAGGAGAATGTTCTGGGTCATCTTCAGACCAGAGACGAGCTCCAAGAAGTCCTTGTTGGCCTCAGTCTGGGGAGCATCGAGCTTTTCCTTGGGAACGGCAAGAAAGGCGCGGTCAAAGTTGTCGATGGACTCGAGAAGATCGCCCGCAAAGCGCTGGATGGCGAAGTTACGAGAGTTCTCCATATCACGCTTAGTGCGCTCCTGCAGGTTGAGGAAGTCGGCCTTGGAACGAAGCAACTTGTCCTATCGAAAAGGTTAGAGAGGAATCATAGGCACCTTTTGTTATAGTTGAAACAGAGCAAAGGGTGGATTGAATTAGGAGCGCTCGCATGACGAGCCAGGGAGCTTTACCTTCAAATCAAGAGCTTCCTTCTTCTTCTCTTCGAGCTCCTTGCGGACCGGGTCCTCGGCCTCCTCAGTGGCAGCCTCGGTCTTCTGCTCACCGTTCTCAGTGGAGTAGAAGCGGTAGGCAGACTGGCGGGCAATTGGACGGACCACCTGGGGGATCTGTGACGTGCGACGGAGAGCCGATGTGGTGGTGGAGGTAGGGCGGACGGCAAGGAGAGACCGCTGGGCCTGTCTGAGGAAGGTTCTCTGGAACATTTTGAAAGGTTAGGAGAGGAAGTCCGTGACAATGGATGACAGAGCAGGGATAGGCAGGAATGGAGTCGTGAGGTTGAACAAGAACAGAATCGCCGATATCGAAACAGAACTTTCGGCGGCTTCAGCTGACCGCCTTCACCGGGAGAAACCTCGGGCCGGATGATCGCGTGCCTTCCAGTGGCCTTACCATAACAAGGCCCTGCGGGGTTGTCCTTGCATTCTCCTTGAGACTATCTATTTTCTCATGTCTCTGCAACCGATAAAAGGCTGTATACAAAGAGAATATCTAGCTCATGAGTGCCGCCTAGATATGGAGCACCAGATCTCTCCCATACAGGAAGGCGGTAAGCACCGCAGTGGGTAGTATACTGCCTGCACAGGCCTGTCCCACGTGCTCGATGGTGCTGATCCTTTGAAGGGAGCAATCTGCGTCCTGCAGAGGAACAGTTCCAATGCATGCCTCGCCGCAGTAGAGGATAGCAGGTATGCCATGGTGTCCAACTGAATATCTCCCAGCTTTAAAGAGTTTCATGTCTTCGTTCCATAGAACGGTGCTAGAGCAAGACCCAAAGTCTCTACAAACACTGCAAGAAGTCGAGATATGTTGGGACATGCTATATTCCACCTTCTACGCCCGGAGCTAGAAAGGATATATCCCTTTGGGCCTACGTGGTGCTTGACAGAATATCAGCAGCGCATACACTCCCCGCCCGACCTGGTCACGCTGCCAATCATTGTTCACGCAGCTTGGCCTCGACTATTTCAGTCCTCCCCCGCATCCAGCGAGACCATGTTGAGTGCATTCGTCTCACGAGATAGGCTTGGCAGATGTACGCCTGTTATCATGCATTTGAATTATCCAGTCCTCTTTCTCATCAATGCAGAGATATTGGGCCAGTATATCCCAGCATCTTTCTATGACGCAAGGCTTTGCGCAACAGCTACGTCGTATGTGTAACCGACAAGGAAGCCCCGTACTCGGCGCACAAGTGACCTCTGGCTCAGAGAATGGGCCTCGGACCATAGATCAATTTTTCGTCTTGATCAAATCCTTAGCAACATCTTCCTCCCGATCTCCTTCCTCGAGTCCGTTGCTCAGCCCGGTGGCTCTCCTGTAAAGAGGCTGATGATGCTCCGTTAAGGCAAGATATTACAGTCGGACATCCGCAAACTAGAATTAGTGGCAAGTAGGATTCCGAGTGCCATAAAGGTCGGGTCTGGGATGAGACAGTCTTCTCGGACAGCGCACAGCTGGCATCTCTGTCTTCAACGGTACGGCAGCCCCAATATGAAGGCTGGCTCGGGTTCCACACACCGGATATAAAGACCGTTTCAGGCTATAGCATTTCCCTAATTGAGGGAATATCAGCGTGCGCCTCCAATGACACGACAGTCCGACCTTGACATGTCGCCACTGGCTAGACACTATAGTGCTTAGATGGCTATGCCGACTGGATGACCTAGTCTCCTCCGATGACCTGGTTATAATGTCGTGGGCAGCACAGAAGAGGCTGTCTAAGTAGTCCAGAGCAACAGCTTATGAGTACTACTCGCCAGGCATATGATGTAGAGGCGTTGGATGAGGAGAAAAACCGCTCACATGACCCCCCATCACCGTGTCGTAAATGGGAGTCGCTTCCGGTGAGCTATTAGCCTGAACTGCGCCTGAATGCCAAGCATGGAATCCAATATGAGCCCCCACAAACCAAAGGAAGGCAACGAAAGGGCCCGTCCAGGTGGCTCTCCAGATCGATGGTTCCTACGATGGCTAAGACAATTGCTGAACAAAGACGTTGCCTAGGCTGCGACGGCACAGCTGCCAAACAGTATGAAACGAATCTGGCTGAGGCTCTTCCATCGAGTTACAGTGCATGCGCCCTCATGAGCCGCACTAGAAAGGCTTGTGCCAGTGCAAAGCCTTGCTTTGGTATAAAAGCGGCGGAAACGACGGTCATGCAACTGCCTGTCCGTCAGTATCGACAGCCTCGACAGATTTTTGATACAACGATGCATCCCATAAGGCTCCGCGTACATATGCTGTCTCAACCTACGTTTGGCTAACCAAACGCATCAGATTAATCAGATTTGTAGTGTGCAACCTGGCTAGCAGATTGGACCCTAGCGAGCGGGTGCATTGCATGATGGGGACGCATCAGGGCAGCCGAGTGGCTATGCCAGCGTACGGGATGGACGTGGTCAGAGCTCAGGGCTTAGCTAGGTAGGTTCATGCAGTGTCACCCACGGTCTCTCCAGGCAGACAGAAACTGCCCGCGGGATAGGAGAAGAAGAAAACCGATGAGATAAGCCGCATCGAAATTGGGGGGTCTCAAGGCATCATGAGCCTTGCAGGAAGCCATAGTACAACAGTCAAAGACCGCTCTGGAAATAGGAGCATGAGCAAGCCACGAGCCAGAAACAGCACCTGTGACATCGTCGTACAAGGCAAAAAAAGAGGCTGCAGATAAAGTTGTGCGGAATCTGGCGCTGCAGGGTCCTAGCCCGGGGCATTGGCGACGGTGACAGCCAAGCTGCCTCACCTCGGGGAGGCTTGGACTAGAGCTGAATACGTGGCCAATACGTCTATGCAGTAGCAGGAGCATGGTATGCATGGGCCAAGGTCAGAATCTTGCCTGCCTGGAGTAGCGATGCCGATAGCTTGGGGCCATCGCCAATTGGACTGTTGGAGAGCGTAGGTATCCGTATTCCGTGATCTGCGATTCATCACCGGCTCTCCACTGTCGGGGCGGAGCTGCATGACGATGGAGCATGGAGTGTGCGGAGAAACCGGAACCATGGACGAGTGCGATCCTTAAGGAAGACAGATAGGGGCAGGGGAGCAACTAGGGAGCAATCATGTGTCCCGGTCAGTGGGCACGACGTATGTAGTATCCAAGATGCCGGGGCTGGTGATGGAGTCATTGGACACTAGCGAATGAAGGATCATCATCCATTCAGGGACTCAGGAGTCATCCCGTTGAGACACCGAGACTGAGGACGAGGAACAGTCAAGCCACAGTTAAAATCCATCCCGGAGAGATCCGCACCGAAGAGCAGCGAATGACATGAGGGACATCGTCATGGAAGCAACCAATAATGGGGCCTCTAGTGGCAATAGTGGCCGTTCAGCCACATCTTGCCTCGGTCTGTGGCGAATGCCGCCCGCGTGCGGAGATCGCCAGGCACGAATTTGGGCAAGTCCGAATTTTCATGAGAAGGCAGTGCAAAGCCAGACGCGAAGGCCGGCGCTGCGCCTCCAAGTCGACGAAGACGGGTAGATCGGTCGCGCCTATAAGATGCAAGCGGTTGCGTCTGCAGAATCCGTCCTTCCCAGCTACCATCTACACAGTACACAGTACTACTAGACCTTCAAGATCAGATCCAGATTGGATGTTCGGGTGCTTGAGATCCACGCCTTGAATAAGCGCCCGCCAGTCGACGTCCCGCCGCTTATCTGCATTCCAGTCGCTTTATCATCGCCGCCTCCTCCACTTCACTTCACTTCTACCTCTACTCTCTACCATCGACCTTCTCATCTCTTTCTTCCTACACTCATATCCTACTACCCACAACACAATGAACACAATGACCATGAATACCTCACCACCTCAATCTCTCACCTCCTCTCCCTCCATCGGCGCCCGTCGATCCTCGGCCTCATCCCGCCCATCTCTCACCCTGGACATGACCAACCTGCCACCGCTCTCTCAACCCACGCCCCCCTCCAACACCCTCATCATCACCGATCTGAACGACCTCGTCCTCTTCCAACCCAACTCTCTCGCCGCTCTCCGCACCTACCTGGAATCTCTCGCCCCTCTCAACTCCTTCTCCCCTCTCCCCTCTCTCCGCCGCATCGTCTGCTCCTTCCACACGGACTCCGACGCTCTCCGCATCCGCAAACTCCTAACCGGCACACCGCTCCTGGACCGTCCCGTCCTCCCGAAGGTCTACTTCGGCGAACCCACCCCCATCCTCGCCGACATGGAATCGCGCCCTAAGCTCCTCGAGGCCCCTCAAATCGACAAGCTCTTCTTCATCAGCCCTCCCCCTTCCCCGCCCCACGGATGGGTCATGCGCCAGGAAGATCCCCCGAACAAGGAAGTCCACGCCAGTGATCTCGCTCACGCTCTCGCCAAGCTGAAGACCGAGCAGTCCGGTACCGCGGAGGTGACGGAGCCCGTCCCGACGGCCATGGCATCCATTGAGCCCGGGACCCCGATGTCCATGACCTCCGATAAGCGGACGGGGAGCTGGCCCGTGGCCCTGTCACAGACCCGCAGTCGGAGTAGCACGCTGATCTACCACCCCGAGGACCACGGGGGCAGCCCGAACTTGCCGGCGGTCATGGTGGAGGATACGAGCGCCTCTCCGGATGAGGATATGGATATGGATGTCGAGATGAGCCCGATCGAGATGTCGGTGAAGAAGATGCCGCCCAAGACGTCGCGGCCGCCTGTGGAACTGATGGAGGGGATCTGAGTGCAGTGTTGCACTATTCTCTCTGTCTCCGTTTCTGAGTGTTATTTTGGCTTTCTTGTACAGTCTGGCGCATCCGGTTGTTTCTACTCGGCATGCATGGGTTCCTTCTTACGCTCGGGATGCATTGTTTTTGGGCCATTGGGGTATGCAGTTAATGTTCTCCTGCTCCGACCATGGATGGCGTTTTTGGGCTGGGAGATTGTCTTGTGCACATAAAGCATTGGTTATGAAGCATTTTTCAGCATTGTTGGCTTGGTTTGGATTTTCTCTTCTCCCCTTCTGTCTATCGGTATTCGATTCTACAAACCGGTCTGTATATATAGTGGCATAAATAAGACGGGCCTACCCTTTCGATTGTGCATCGTGATACCCTCATTCCGTAGAGACAGTGCCCGCCAAGTAGCATATCTACCGGTCTAGTCAAAGAGCACCACGGCACTGTGCCGGACAATCTCCGGACCCAGCACCGCCGCCAATTCGGCAATGATCCCCTTGACTGATTGCGGGTTATCAAGAGGCATTTTCTCCCATCCCACAAGGTCCTACGAAGGTAGTTGGTCAGTTTGCATGCGTCTAGATAGCCGGAATCGGACGTGTGCTCACAATCATATGTACGAATGTTCCATGGACTAGAAGAAGCCAGTGATCCAAGTCCAGAGCCTTGACTTCGTCCATCGTCAATGCTCCGGGCATGTGCAGGTCGAATAGAGACACCTCTTCGTCGTTGATCTCGGCATCTGCTTCGGAGCGATCGTCCCCAGGGTTGCTGTCGGATTGGCGGTCCCGGGAAAGAGAGACGTAGGGCCGCTCGTCGAGCTTCTTGGAGAGTTCCCCATCAAGTGGATCCCATGTGTAGGTCTCCGGGTCTGTGTAGGTGCGTCAGCCGTGTTTTGGGGAAACTGAAGAGCTTGCTTGATAGATGCTGGGAATTACCTAGAATGTACTGTGGGCGGAAGGTGCCCTTGTAGCGCATCTTCTGGCACGAGTGGATGTAGTAGCCTGTTAGTCGACTTAGTGGGGTCCCTGCAGAGATATCGAGGGTTGATAGCCTACCCATGTAGTAATACTGGTATTGAGCTTCAACCGCAAGGGCAATTTCTCGCACTGCGCTGAGTTTCCCAAACTCCCACTGCTCGTAGTCCGGATCATAGCTGATCTTGTTAGTTGTATCCGCCGCTGCTTGCGGTCAGGTACTTACAAGATATAGACCGAGCTCACCCCAGTCGGCATGAGGTCCAGTACCGCCACGGCGATGAGCTTTCCATCCAGTCGGTAGCACTGATGCCACGACCCTAGCTTCTTCTCGTCCGACTTAGCGGGATTGGCCGGGGACCGCGTCAAGCCTGAGCAGAGGAAGCGTTTGAAGTCCTTGTTTGCCCATTTGGAGGCATCCTCTTTATGAACCGTGGTCTGATACTTGAGGAACAGCTCGTATCTTGGGGATGTAAGCCCAAGTCATCGATGATAGGCAGCAGTGTACTTACTTGGCCTGGGAAATGGAGTCACCTTCCAGATTGACCTCAAATCGATGAGCAGGCTCGAGGTGCTTCTTTGTCTTGGGGTCAATGGGCCGCTTCACGTTGCTGTACTCGGCCTCGTGGACGGCACCGAGCAGGTCAAAGTTGCACTTCCGACGCTTCTTCTCCCTACGACACAGGTAAATGAGCCCACATACTCCACCACCTTGGACATGTATACTTACTCCCGTGTCTTGGGACAGAGATATGCTGCTCTACGGATGTATTCGGGGCCTAGAACAAAATTGTTCCAGCGGTTGATTGCCTTCCGTTGGTCTCTCCTGGGCGTAAAGGCGGAGGCCTCGAGCCTGCAAGCGTCAATGGAGGTGATCGAGAACGGGACGCGGACCAATTACACACCTCATCGTATAGTGAGGGCAGCATGATCGTTGCAGGTTCTGCTTGTAGTACAGTGTCCCCGATCTAGGCCAGGATCAGCGACTGACACCCAGACGAGGAGCATGTGGCTCGCATTACGAAGGCGGACCGCCGTACCTTCTCCAGCCCCTATTGACAAGGGATTCATAATGCGCCGGGCGTACAGAGACCGAACTAGTGTAGTAAGAGGCACCTGCAGTAGACGCGCATCAGCGGTCCCATCCGGCAGCACGACGACATTCCGCGATGGACTACAATGGAGTTTTCGAGGTGGGTCGGGAGAGACATACTGCCATTATCAGATTTGCAGTAGCCACAAGAGTTGCGCTGGTAGCCTAGGCAGTCGAGTTAGGGTATGTTGATGCAGCCATGAGGAGGATGAAAAGTCGCCAAGGACCTTCGCTCGTTAATCGGAGAATATCCGCACCAGTGGGAGGACGTGATGGTCTCGCATGAGATGGATGAGGACAGTGGGTGCTATGTGTATCGTGGTGCTTTTGGCCAACTGCGGCCGTAAATGGAGGGGAAGCGGTGGATGAGGGGCAGCAATAGTACATCAGGTTTCAGCGGGAGGGGCACAGAATCCCGATCTAGATAGAGGATCGGTGGAAGAGAAGAGCAACTAGGGCCAATAACGACTGCACGGGGAAGGGGAAGCTAATCTGACTGGCTGCTTACCAAGGGGTCGGAACAGCGACAGCTTCCTCGCCTGTTCGGCATCGACGATGGGTTCCATGGCGTGTCGTCGTCGTCGTCGCAGGCAAGTAGTGCGATGGAGAACGGATTCGCTGGCAGCGCTGACGGCGGGAAAAGCAGAAAAAAAAAAGCAAATGGGAGAGAGTCAGGGGAGCGCTGGGGAGTTAATCGCCCGTCAACGAGAGAGGAAGAAATCAGGAGATTGGAGAGGGTGTTGAGTCAGTTGCAGTGGCTGAGTGAATTGAGGTTGTTGCGGCGGGAAGCGAACTACTACTGAGTGAGGAAGGCATTACTGTCAAACTTCCCCCCTCAGGCAGGCAACCCGGATACTTAAGCACGCCGGGCACTGGATTCTACAAAATCCCCTGTCTCTTTAGCAGGAAGAACTAGAGGGCTTCTACAGGTCGTGCATTATCGTAGACCTCCTCCACAGTCCTCGGAGCATGTCCCCGTCACTTCCCGGGAGGTAGAAACAAGGTTGAAGGGGTCATTCACACGGCAGAAGTTCATGATGCTTCTAGAAGAAGACCTGAGCTGCTGCAGCCCATGTCAGTGCGGCATGTCAGATCAGAACAGCCAACCCCTGGTCCTGGTGTCTCTCTGGTGACTGCGGCCGTGAGGCTTATAATTATTTCCCCCTCGTATCCTCCACGCCGGTATTCTCTTTTGCCACCGGATTGCATGGCAAACTCGGAGATGAAGGCGATGCGGAGCAGGGCGGCCTACTCCGTACAAAGGAGCGACTCAAACCACTGCTACTGCAAGTTGGTCATAGCTTTCCCCGGCAGCTCCATTGCCCTTTTCAACCAAGTACAGCGGCGGAGGTACTACGAAGTACTCCCGAAGTCGAAGGACAACCTCACTACGACGTAGGGAGGGAAGAAGGAGGCGGCGGTTCCATACGGTATGGTCCATCCCCATACAGGCCGCCGCCGTTACGATACAGGTATGTAAAGCCGGCGGTACCTAAACGGGCCTCGATCGAAGCGGAAGTTGGCCAAGTGTCAATCCTCGCGACGAATTCTTGCTGTGTCGTGGGTGCTAAGAGTTGCTGGAATGTGGTACGGTGCGCTGCTGGACGATCCTGGATTCTCGCCCAAATCACAATCCTCCTAGCATCGGCGCTCCGAAGGCAAAATGGCCTGGATTTCGCACCCGATACCCCAGACCATGACATCACGTGCAGAAGCCCCCCCAACGTCCAAGCATCATCGGCATCATTCTGGCCGGCGATGCTAGGATCTCAGGATCCGCACCGCAACAGATCGCTGCTGTGTTGTCGCATCCAGATCCAATCGCCACCGGGGAGTTTCTCAAGCCACTATTAATCTTCTGTGCAGGCGACCTCAGTAGTTCCATTCCTTTGCAGTTAGTCACCGCATTGTCCGAGCAACATCAAGTCATCAACGTTCTGATCGGCCCCATGGTTCCTCGGCGGTGGGCAGGCAGGCAGGCAGGGACATACATCATCGCCCACGCGCAGCCCGGTCGGTCTGGATGCCTTTTGCCTTCATTGTTGGGCTTTTCGCATGCGCATCCCTTGTTCTTTGTCCGGAAGGAGGTCACAGCTGCAGACAAATAGGAAAACTCAGAACAGCCACCTTTCCGGTCATTCGAGGATTTGGCGGCCGGCCGAGTGGTTTGCTGGTGCCCCGCATCCGCCCAGATCAACCTTTTTTTTTCTTTGCTGGTGATGCCGGTGACATCGGTCTGCCTTCCAATAAGCCAGCACGGATCCGAGGGGCCTAATGTATGCATGCAGGGCATGCCGTCGCATTTTATGGTATCCAATCCGTAGCTTGCGCACAGGAAGAACGGGAAAAAGGAACCCAAAATCCTCACAGGTTGATGAGGTGCATCTCCCTCGAACAATTTACCACCACTCGTCTCTGCAGCTCGCAGCTACCAAGATTATCCCTCGGAAATAGCACAACACGTAGCAGGTACCACCGGACCGCATGTGGAAGTCCTATCTGATATCATTCGTCGAATGCTACATAGAACTAGATGACTGGAGGGGGTACATCTGGGCCAACCCTAGTCGAATATCCGGCAAGCAGATCTGCTGGTGGATAATTGGAGCCGGAGCGAGCAGCGAGTCGCGGACTGTTCCACATCGAGGGACGGATTACTATTACACAGCCATCTGAGAGCAGGCACAGGTTCCGTCGTACGGCGTACCGCATCCAGAGTTAGTAAACGAGGTGGACCGATCCCGGTGTCCCTTCGGTCTTTGCTCTTCACCGTGATTCCGTTGGGCTGAACAAGTAATAGTAGACAGTACTAATAACTGTCTATAGAAAAAAGGGGCGCAGATAATAATATGTGAGTATGACAACTAGAGGGGCCGAACCTCAAAAAGGGGTGGGCAATATGTGGTCCATGATACATAGAGGGAAAGAGATTCATCTAACACGAATCATCATTCTCAGGCTGAAACCACGAACACCAGCGCTTACGGCGGACAGGACAAGGCCGGTAACTCTCCCTCAGAAAGCGATTATGCGAAAAGCCGATGGAGACACGACTTAAACCAAGCTAAATGATTTATTCCATGCTAATATGTGTCGAAGGGACTTTCAGTTCCACTAGTCTGGGGCCCTAATTTTGATAGTGCCACAGGGCCTGAGGTAAAATGATGAGCGTACTCCGTACAGCGAAAGTCGCTGGCAAGACGCAGCCGTAAGTACCGAAAGGACCGAGTCAACCGAGTGGAGAGAAAGTTAGGTAGAGAGACACGGAGCTGCAGTGCCCTCAGACAATCAGTCCCCTCCCAGCTCCAGAACGGCCAAAGCAAAATTAATTGCGTTGTGTGGAAAAGAGAACTCCTGATCCCTTGGTCCAGCCGGTTGCTGTGGAACCCCGACAAGCCCGCAGGCCCTCGGAAGACTCAGGAGCAGTTCATGGGAGGGCAACAGACCTAGTTTGGCACTCGCGGACGCGTTGAACCAACCCAAGGTGATCCAATTCGACCCAGAGGCACAGCAACAATTCACCCGGAGGTACCACTCCCAGCAGTCCCAGCATAGCGGGTAGGTAGCCAGGCCCCAATAATGGATTGCGCCCTCGGTCACACTCCACCAGCAACCTACTTACGACTTACGTAGTCGGACGTACAACTGGGACTGAGATTTACGATTAAGGCAGGGAGATGACTGCTATTAATGGATCAATCATAAAATAAATTGAAGACAAAAATAAAAAAAGAGGTTACGAGACCAGAGCGTCGCCCCTGGAACCAGAAGAGTAGTACCACCGAAAAAAAAGATCCCGGCGATTAGGATGATGACACTATAGTAAGTGCTCCAAAAGACCTGGTCGCATAGGCTGACTGGGGGGCATAACGGCGGCAGACTGTCGCGGCGGTACCTGTTGTACCTGTAACCGTAAGGTACCGGTACCTATCAGATGACCGGACAAGACGTATGGTTTGAGTAATACGGAAGGGCGGCGCGGCGAGTGACGCCAGAAAGCAGCCGGGAAGGCGAACGGGGAAGACGATCGGTATAGTAACGGGGTGTACACCAACGGTACCGCCCAGGCGCAAAGGAAGGGAAGGGAAGGGCAAAGTCCGCTCCGGGCGAGAGAGAGACAGACAGAGAGAAGAGAGGGAGAGCCTGAGGGAGTCGACCTTCCAGGCCGGATCGCGCCGCCCATTACTATCCCCAAAGCTGTCTCTGATCCCCCCCCCTCCGTCCTCTCGCCTCCCCCCCCTCCGGTCCCTCTCTTCCTCCCTCTCCTATCCTTTCCCTTATTTTCCTGCTGTTCCTCCGATTATGATGTCCTTTTATCTTCACACGTCTCTCTCGAGGTTCCCTCCGCCGCGGGAGTGATCGCGGATATCTAGTCCCTGAAACTTTTCCTCCAGACTTTTCTCCCCAAAATTCCCTGACCTTTCCTCGACCGCCTGGCCCATTTTCGCTTCGGGAACAGAAAACAACCTGACGGCTCACCGGCCAGCTCTTCATCCACCAGGCTGGGGCGCTTGTTTCAAATCCCCCGTCGTTGACCCTTTACGCCTCCCTCAGCACTCATAGTGTCGTCACGCTCGTGGCCTGAATTGGTGTCATCGACCTCTTCTTTATCTCCAACCTTTCCACTCCTTCCATACCTGTGTCGCGTGAAACGCAGCTCTGCTGTGTCCCACTGGTTTTTGGATTCTCGCTATATAGACTGTGTTATAGATTTTCTTTTTTTTTTTTTTTTTTGTTATTTTTATTCTTATTTTCCTCTTCGTTCTATTCCATTCCCAATGTTCAAAATGGCGGATCATCCGCGTTCAATGGAGTCCAGGGTGGGACGCAAAAACCAACGTGAGTGAGACCCCAGGCATGTAATCCCACTTACATTGCCCTACAATGCTGTTTTCACCGCCCTCCTGCGTCCTCCAAGCGCTTCTTTTTCGGGATCGTGCATCTTCACTTGTCGCGCAACTTTGCTGACCCTCATGTGCGTAGGGTACGGACCGAAAGGTGAACGACTCGTGGCCGGTGTGGTTCCATTGTCCGCGGACAAGACGAAGGTGCTTATGATCCAATCTGCGGGACGTGGCGGCTGGGTGCTTCCCAAAGGCGGTTGGGAGACCGATGAAGTCAGCGCCCAGCAAGCTGCCTGCAGAGAAGCGTGGGAGGAGGGCGGGATAATATGCACGGTGCACAAAGACCTGGGGTTGATCCCAGATATGCGGCCATCGGCATTGTTGACATCTACGGCCCCGAAGGCGTCCTACCAGTTCTTCGAGGTCACCGTGGACCGGGAAGAGGACCAATGGCCCGAGATGCACAAGCGGAAGCGTCAATGGGTCAGCTTTGCGCAAGCGGCCGAGGCGCTTGCCAGTCGTCCCGAGCTTCTGGAAGCGCTGAAACGCAGCTCCATGCGGAGGTAGCGATGGCGTATCATCCCCTCTCACCGGCTCAGGTGGGAGGGGAATCCGAAATATGGAGACTTGCCTGCGGGCGGGAGCTCCATGACGACTTGAAATGATTCTGCAACCGAAAAAGCTACCGTCGATTTTACTTTCTGCTTCGATTCATTTGCTTGAGTTTCGGCCTCTGGTTGGCTATACTGCTTTGGCTTTTTAATCTCTTTTCGGGCCATCGATTGGCGGCCTGACGGCTTTGCGCGCGAGGCGCACTTACCACTATAGAATCTCTGACGGAGCGTCAGCATAGAATGTTAGAGGAGTACGGTCTGATGGCGGTCTCGCCGACGGATGGAGCAAAATTTGCTGGTGGTCGGCAGGACATGGTTTGGGATCGGATCCTACGGATGGAGCGGGCATCTGCTTTTGGAGAGGGTTATTTCTTTATCGGCTTGATATACCCTTGCGACGACATTGCTGGTTGACTGTGGGCCGACAGCCGATCGGGCTTGAGAGCTGCCGACAGGTGCCTACGTTGGTGCTGGGATGGACTGCCTTTTGCTCATGCAAGCTAGGAATCTGACCTGCAACGGAAGAAAGCAAGCATACTCCTGATTTTGCGAGGCAGCCGACCACCGGGGCTGACTGTCTGCTCAGTATGTAATGATAGTAAATGTGTAGAGAGCGTAGACCGTAGACAGAAGATAATTCGAATGTTCACTCGTGCGTTTCTCGTTGACCTTAGGGCGTAGATCTTTCGTACGATGAAATTCCTCTGCGGCAAACACAGCAGACGCATTACCCGAACAGGCAAAGCGCGGGCTGCAGGTCGGCGAGGAACTTCCACTCGGCTCTGCCATCATTCACGCCATCAACAGCTGCGTCGCTGCTTCATCCTCACCACTGCCACCACTACCGTCTACCACCTCCAGACTCCCTTTCATCCCCTTCACAGTTAGCGCGTCTGCGCTGCTAACTCCACCACTACCACCACCATGGATTACGAGATGGACATCGAGCCCACCGGGCCCCAAGTCACTGTCCGCGAGGTGAGCCACCACCAACTAGCTACCTACCTACCTACCTACCATACGACTCTCAACCTCCTCCATTCATAAACCAACCCCCAACCCAAGCCAGCACCTCCCACTAACCCATGAAACCAGGCGGAGCCCAACCGCGTCGACTTCAAACTCACCTCGGTGGACCTAGCCTTCGCCAACTCCCTCCGCCGAACGATGCTCTCGGAGATCCCGACAATGGCCATCGACCTCGTGGAAGTGGAAAAAAACACCTCGGTCCTACCCGACGAATTCCTCGCCCACCGACTGGGCCTTATCCCACTAAACAGCAAAAATTGCGACCAAGACGTCGAGTACACCCGCGACTGCGAATGCGAGGACCACTGCGCGCGGTGCTCCGTGACCCTGACGCTACACGCGCGGTGCACCGGCGACGATATCATGCGCGTGTATGCGCGCGATCTCGTCGTGAACGGGGAACGGGCGAACGAGTGGGTGGGCAATCCGGTGATTTTGGACCCGGAGGGAAATGGACCCTTGATTTGTAAGTTGAGACGCGGGCAGGAGTTGAAGATGACGTGTATTGCGAAGAAGGGTATTGCGAAGGAACATTCGAAGTGGGCGCCTACGGCGGCGGTCGGGTTTGAGTATGATCCGCATAATAATTTGAGGCATGTGGATTATTGGTATGAGGAGGATCCGGCGAAGGAGTGGTATGTTTTCTCTCTTTTCTTGCTGTGCTCTGGGGGTTGGCAGATGAGCTAATCAGGTGGTGATGCAGGCCGGTATCTGCAAACGCAGCATGGGAACAAGCCGCTCCTCCCGACCAACCGTTCGATTACGATGCTCAGCCGAGTAACTTCTACCTCGATGTGGAGAGCATCGGAACCCTCGATCCGGATATGATCATCCAGCAGGGCATTACGGTGCTGCAGCGCAAACTGGCCTCTGTGATCTCGTCGCTGTCCGGCACCGAGGGCGCGGATCGCAATGGCGGCATGGGCGGAGACGACGAAGATATGATGGGCGTGCGCAGTCCGGATGCGTATGAGCCGCCGGAGGGTATGGACGGTGGATTCACGGCGTACGCCAATGGCGGTGCCAGTGCATGGGGCGCCAGTGCAGCAACACCATACGGCGTGACACCGTATGGCGGTGGTTACGGATTCTAGGTGTGCTCGTTTCCACTCCTTCCCATCACTCATCTCACAAGGAGACCAAGCGATGGTACTGAAAGACACCCACCAATCCACCAACCCACAATTCAACCAAAAAGGAGAAACCAACCAAACCAAACAAAACCAAAACAACCACATCACCAATTACCAATCACCGAAGTAACAAACAAAAGCTTACTTCCACTCAGCATCCGGAAGGAGTTCGGGGTTCCCACATTGCTTCTCTTTTCTTTTCTAATTCCTTCTGGCTGGGCGTGCGGATTTGCTTTGCTCTTCTTATCTCTATCTCTGACTCTAACTTTTGGCCTTATTATTATGCACTACGCTTCTTGATTACTTTTCCTGCCGGGCTTGACCGGGCTTGTGATATTAGATCTCATTATTACTTATCTCTACATATGGAATTGCTGTATGCTAAAAATGGACGGCGGAGGGGAGTTAGGGGAAGAAGGAGGGGGGGGGGGATATGAATATGAAAATGAATTTAGATATGGATATGGATATCGAATGGGGATGTATCGCTTCAGTACTTTGTCCAGTATTCTGATCGTAGATTGGATAGTGCCGATCGGTCTATCTATCTATCTGCCTGTCTACCTGTCTAACTACGGAGGACGGAGTAGATGGATTGGAGGAAGAAAGGGAGCTATTACAATCACATACAGATTGGGTGAAGCACACGATGAGAGGGATGAATTGTCTAGATAAGACTATACGATATAATGAGCCCTGGGAGAAAGATACTAGATGAAAGACCACGATACACCATATACCAATACCATCCGGAGTAGACCACCAACACTCCGTCCACCAACTATAAACAGGAAGAGAGCACCGAGCCAAACCAAAACCAAATCACAATCCAGAGGACCCAATGGTCCACGCAGAGCGCCGCACTAATAACCAGGCAACCGCCCGCCAGTTTCTTACCTTTGCAGACAGAGTGATGTGTAGAGAGGGCGGGGGGGGGAAGGAAAGAAAGAGATGTATGGATGGGCGCCATGAACGGGGATATGAGGAGACATGACAGGACATGCAAGATTCCAACCGCTAAATGGCATCCGTCTATGGTTTCCCTTCCCGCACAGCTTTCCAGATCAATGATGATATCCCATAGATGTCGAGGTCAATGGAGATGTAGGGGGGTGGAGGGGTGAGAGAGATGAGGGAGGAGAATGGGATGAGAAACCCGATGAGAACCTGCTCCGTGACGGGCGCCGGTGTACGCCAACCAGCCAGTTGATGCCGAGAAAGAAACAGAAGTAACCGAAGAAAGAGATGACCTGTAGATAAACGCCCACCATGTGCACAGCAGACAAGACCGAGGATGGTTCCGAAAGGACCAGACCGACATTTGTAACCAGGCGATGCGATGCAGAGACAAAGAAGAGTAGAAAGACAAGAAACGCCTGCCGATGCATGCATGATCTCGACTCTGTCGCATCACACGCCGTCAATCGCGTCCCCCAGATCGTCGGATCCGTCGGCCAGGACGGGGTTTTGCGGCAGGCGCCGGCCAAAGCCGTAGTAGAACTCCAGAGTCTTGGCTTTCTGTTTCTCTCGGACCGAATGGAGGTAATCGTAGCTGCCCTCCAGCCCGCGTATTTGACCTTCGATCACCGCCTCGACCGGTCCGAGCATGCGGCCGTGGCTACGACTACTTGACTCGACTCCCATGAAGCTGACTGAATCGTTGCGCCGGACAAGCGGGCTGACGAGTTTGCGCCGCAGCGTCTCGAGATTGACCTTGAGCGTTAGTAGACGGCCACGGTGGTCCATCAGAAGGTGTTTGTTAGTGACAGTGCGACTACGGACGTTGGCCAGCAGCCGCTTGTTCTTCTCGTATTTGCGGACCACGGCCGCATCGGGGCCGAGGACGCGAGTCCACAGCGAGCTGAGCATTTCGCCTTCCTCTCTTTCCTGGGCGTCCGACTCGCGGACCACGGTCCGTTGAAGGTTCAGGAACTGGCGGTCTATGGATTCAAAGAGGGCGAACAGCGCCGTGGAGTGTGTCAGCTCGTTGTTGATCGCCTCCTCGAGCACGGACAGCATCTCGGTAAAGGTGCGCGTCAGGGTGGCACGCGTGCGCTGGGCCGAGGTCTGGCCAAACACGGCGGTCACGAAGTTGCCAAAGGTGGTTGGAGTGCTAGTGAGTTCGCTGCCGGGCTCTTCCCCACTCGAGCCGCTAAGCCGCTCCAGCGCCCCCAGTCGCGCAAAGATATCGTGGAGGTTATCGAACACGATCGACGGCATCGTACTGGGAGGTTGCGACGATAACGTCTCCAGCTCGCGCTTGGCCCAATCCATGGCGATCAGGATGGAGTCGATGTCCCCCTCGACGTCGGAGAAGAAGCGCGCGAGCTCGAGGGACAACGACTTGAGGGACTCCGAGAGCTCATCCAGTTGGCGCACGATGATAGGCGCGCTGGTCATGTTGGTCCCGCGCACCGACTCGCCGAGATCCCAGACGGCCACTCCGGTCTCCTGCAACGCGGTGATTTGGTGCGCGCCATTCTCCGAGTAGTAGATGAGTGGCTCGAACGAGCGCGCAAACCCCGACAACTTGACCAGATCAGGAATCGCTTCGGGGATGCTGGGTAGAAACAAGGCGCGCATGAACGCGATCGAGAGAAAAGCAACGATTACAGAAAGAGCGGTATTGGATTTGGAGCTAGTGATCTTATCGAATTTGGATCGCAAGTAACTAAAGAATGCGACAAAGGGTTCGCGATGCTGAACTTCGGCGCGCACAGCGAACCGGATATCTTAAGCACGAATCATCGATTAGTCACCCGTTCAAGGGAGCTGCAGAGGGTAGCAAACCGAGGTAGATCCTACAATTGCTGAGGTTATTCCCCGATCCAAAGTCCCCTCCTTCGGCATCGGGGCTCGCCCGCGCGCCTTTGGGTCTGGGACTTGGCGATCGGCCTTTTTGCGGGGTCTCTGCATCGGCAGGCAGCGGGACACTGGCCGCGATCGTGATGTCGCCCGACTCGGCGGATTGGCTGCGTTTACCTGCGGTCGGCGCCTCGAGCGCATCCTCATACTGCGGACTGGGCTCGCGCGATTGCGACGGGCTGAGCCCCACGGATGGCTTCAGACGGAAACGGTCCTGGTCGATCGCCTGCACATAGGGCTGATGCCGGTACCATCCGCTTCCCGTCACCATATCATACCTGCGTGATCCCGGCGGGGACCAACGCTCGCCGTTGGGCGTGAGGTCATCTTCCTCCCCTTCCGACTCCTCCGAGCGAAACCCGGAATGCTGAGAGGTGAGGCCGTACATGGGGGAGCGACGAGCGTTGCTGTTAGTTTCGAAGTCCTCGAGCGACGCATCCAATGAGGGATGATCGTCGAAGGCGTTGTCAAGCTCGTCTAACATGATAGACGGCGTTGCGCACTGCAACACCAAAGAAGTCAAGGCCACTTTCGATCGCTGCGACGCCCTTACAGACGATTTGCGCAGCAAAGACAATAACTTCAGAGGGTGGGTGCTAGCAAGGCGATAGAAAGCGGGTTAGTCGCAGGCGCGCTAAGATACGGGTCAAGAAGGGAGAGTCTAATGCGCCAAGAGGGAGGACGATAAGGGAGAGATGATGATGCAGGGGAGGATACGGGGGAAGCATAGGAAAAGGGCGAGGAGTACAGATGAGATGGTCAACGGAGATCCTGCCAGAGCAATCGACGAGAGAAGCGCAGGGTAGAGGAGAAGGAGGAGGGGAGGCAAGACATGAATGGTGGGAGGGTAGTAAGTAGTCAACGATTGCGCGCGGGACGAGAACCCCCGGGGGGTACGCCTGGGTGCCTGAGGAATGGCAGGCAACGCGACCAGGCCGGCCCGACAACGAAACGGGACTCTAGAAGTCCAGAAACACCGGGGATCGAATCAGTCAGTCAGAAAGGCAGCAGCAGTCTTGTCCGGCAGTCTGACTAGTAAGTAAGTAGTAGTAGTAGTAGTAGTAGTAGTAGTAGTAGTGGTGGTGGTGGTGGTGGTGGTGGCGGGCTGGCTGGCTGTCAAAGTTGACGGACGGATCAACGGGGGAAGCGACAAGTCACGGCGGGTTACAGAGGCGCTTGCCAACATCCACCCCAAGTGCCACGGAGACCCGATTATTGGATAGCTGTTGCGGCGTTAGTGAGGGGAAGGAGATACACGCGTATATAATAATGGTATACAATGAAACGGCGTGGTGTTCAGTGGAGGGAAGGTGGAAGTCTTCAGGCCAGGTACAGCAGGATACGGCCCGCCCCTCGCATGCCTTCCACGGCTGGGATTTTATCAAGAGGAAAGAACGTCCCATGGAGGGGCGCCGCTGGTGGCTGGTCCAATCAGGCAGCTGCCGCCACGGGTCAGGTGGAATCATGGGATGCTCATCCCTACAGCCCCATCGTAGCCTCCAGTCTGTAGTCTCCCACTGCGCGCTCTCTCTCTGTTCTGCGCTTGCACTGCGGACAATGTCTTTGGTATCAGAAAGCAACCCTCTTCCACTGCTTTCAGACGATTGTCTTCTCTCAAAGAACACAATCTTTCTTCTTGATACGAACTGCTTGCCAGACGGGGGAAAAAAGCATCCTGGCGGCACCGGGCCCGACTGGTCGTGGCTTAGGTTTGCCCGCGCATGCTACTAGACTCTCTATCTACGCTTATTTCCAGTGATGATTGTGTTTCACCCCGACGGACTAGACTTGACCGACAAAACTCTCTCAGCGATAACGAGTCAAGGACCCTGGGAACTCCGTAGATACCAAAGTAGATACTAGTTTGAGCCCCACCCGTTGCGACAGTTGCGACATCGCGTCCCGAACCACCACCACCACCCTCCATCATCCATCAACCATCATCTCTATACGGCGGTCCAGCAAGCGTAGTACTCCGGCCAAATAAACTCTAAGGCACCAAGAAGCAACAGCCATTCGATGACCAACATCGGCGTGACTCGCATCCATCGTTTCTCTCTTACCTGTCGAGCCCGGGGGCCGACCACATGACCCCCGAGGAAGGTTCTCTGACCCTACCTATCACCCCCTCGATCGAACCGGTAACTTCCGTAGTTCGCACTCTTTCCCCAGGCTCGAAGGCTGAAGAGGAGGGGGGGGGGAAAAGGGGGAGTGAATCTCCCCCTCAACATCGTAACGGGTTGGTGCTGGCAACCTGGGACCTTTACCCTCCGGTCGACCGTCCATCTGGTTGGTCGGAGGGCCTCGAGGGACGGTACTTCGGTACCATCCACCTGCCTATCAATGGCGGGCTGCCAACTGGCCCAACGGCCGGTCCAATGGCCACACCGCGCTGCCCTCCACGGCCTGCAAGGATCATCCGCCAGATTGCCGGTGCAGTGGCCACCGTTGGCCGGGGAGAGGCACTACCCTGACTCGAGGAACATTTCCAGCCAGACACTACTCACCGAGGGGGGACCCCTCCTGGTCCATCTGCAGTGCATACGTGGTTGCGGTCGGGCCAGGGCGAATCCCCGGCCAGCACCGCCTGCACGTGATACTTTTGAAACACGGGACCGGCCCAGCGCACGGTCATCGGTCCGTCAGGCAGGAAAAAGCAGGAAGCAAGCAAAGCAGGCACACGCACGTCATCATGAGAGGAGATCTCTTCAATTCATTATGGTCTCAGCAACCAATAGTTAACCATGATACACAGAGAGCTGCAAGAAACACGTTCGTCGAGGACACATAGGAAACGGAGAAAAGGGAAACAAGCAGGGAATATGTAGACAGCGGTCGCGAAGGAGACAGGACTCTATTGTATCTGCATCGTTCCAACGCACGAACACCAAAGGTCTATCGCGGGAAAGCAAGGGTCGAGTATTGTTACATTCCCGGTCTGTCGGGTCGCCGAGCCTCTGCCTGTTTCCAGCGCAGTGATAGGATCAAGCAATATCCCGCAGACGGGTTCTAGAGAGGTTCATGAGGGTGAGGGAATTTAAGCGGTGCTCTCCTTGAGGTAGCTGTAAAGGTAGACATGTTAGCACCGTGTATCGCGGATCGGAGAGAGCCCGGAATGAGGACATACGTGATGAGGTCGTTGCGCTCCTTGGTCTTCTTGAGACCACCGAAGGCCATCTTGGTACCGGGGATGAACTTCTTGGGGTTCTCGAGGTAGGAGAACTGCGGAAAGCGTGTTAGTCACAGGGCTTCACAGCCACGTGCGGAATGAGTGAGCCGGAGCATACCAGAGAGTTCTCATCCCAGGTGACACCAGCCTGCTTGTTGGCGTCGGTGTAGGCGTAGCCCTCGGCCTGACCGGTCTTACGGCCGAAGAGACCGCTCAAGTTGGGGCCGACCTTGTGGGGACCACCAGCCTCGACGGTGTGGCACTGAGCGCAACGAGTCTAGTAACCATGTTAGCAAAAAAAGGTTCCCCCCGATCAAATGCCACCATGCGGCGCAGATCGAATAGAACTCACCTGGAAGAGCTTAGCACCCTTGGCGGAGTCACCTGCAATGGTTCCAACGTTAGCGGTCTGTTCGGCCTTCTTTGCCGCCTCGGCCTCGAGCTCCTCCTTCTTCTTCAACTCCTCCAACTCGGCCTCGCGGGTGTGGAGAGAGGTGAGGAAACAGTAGGTATCCCAGCTTGTCATGATGGCGGATGTAACGCTTGAGTCGTGTGCTGTGTTGGAAATCTCGTCTCTCGTTGCAGTGGTGTTTGGAGAAGCGAAAGCGAAAGTGCGCAGTTGCGGATCAGAGAGGTAGAGGTGACAACACAGACGCGCCCAAGATGTCACAGCGGACAGAGATGCCGACCACCAGTAGCCGCCATCATACGGTGACAACCCGCACGGCATTGAGTGAATGCCATGGGCGGGAAGCCAGTGAATAATGACGATGCACCGGAGACAAGGAGTGACGACACAAAGGAAAGAGTAACTGCTTACCAGGAGCGAAACCAGCGTCCTTGCCCATTTTGAATGTGTGTGGGGGTTTTTGGGGAGGGATTAAAAGGTATAGAAATGATGTACAAACGAATTGGAGGCGTGGAGGATATCCTGGGGAAAGATAGAAGCACTGGAGGAGAGAAAGCGGACGAGGGAAGAAAAACTTGCGATTCAATTTGTACAAGAGCGACCAGCCTTTGCCCCCAACACCTCCCGTGATCCGGGCCGTGGCCAATCAGGACCGAGATGATTCAGCGCAACGGGCGCTTCCGGGACGCGATGGCCGGTGTCTTTTTTGAGCCATGCCTCATACTATGGTATTTTCCATGTTCCTTGAATGGTCTCCATTCCAGATCGATCGAATTGAATGCCCCTGGGAATCCCTTGGTCCAGGCGCATTTTGCCTCCCTACTCTATCTAGATAGGACGAGACGATCCTCGCCGGGATCCTTCGAGAACCCTTCGTTTGTTCCGTCGGAGACTGACGTAGTGCCCTCCGGATGATCTCATCTTACGTTCATCCGTGCCATCTTTGTGCCTCCGTGATGATGGAATGGGCCGGTCCCCGTTGGAACAATTGGCGGTACGGACTATACTTGGAGTAGCCGGCGCTGGTCCACCGCAATGGCTGTTGGGGTCCTCCAAAAAACAGACGTTGCAAATTCCCGGCCCGTCATTTGTCCTCCGACTTTGACCGACTGGTAATGAAAACTCGTGTTGTTCCGCTCCGCCGGCTTGGTCCCGAGGTGGCCTGAGGCGAGTAAACAACCACAAGCACCGATCTGACGGATTCTACTCTATATGTCTGGGTAGCTGTATGAAGTAGGCGCATACGCTTTAACTGTTCACACATAAAATGGATACCTAATAGACGCGCTCCATTTACATCCACAGCTACTACTATGTAAAAATAATCCATCAACCCCAACCAATCACAAACCATAACCCAGAATAGATCCCCAGCCAAACAGCAACAGCAGCACACCTCCCTCACGTGATCCGTATAGCCTCCGCAACACCAAAAAAAACTACCCGCGCGACACCAAACCCCGGACAGGCACACCCTCCACCACCGCGCAACAGCGGCCATTCCAGCTCCATCATCCTCTCTCCAACCCTCCGAGCCCTTTCCCAATACCCACCTAACCCACCACCACCATGCCCCCCATCACAATCCCCCAATTCCTCCTCCCCCGGGGGGCGCCCTCCCCGCTCACCCTCCGCGCGCTGAGCCAACAAACCACCTACAGCATCACCACGCAGCGCTGCTCCTCCTCCAAATCCAACCAAAGCCAACCACGCGTGCTCGCCAAACCCGACAAGTTCCGTCCGCCCTCGCACCCCGCGCGTCGAGTCGTGCAAACCCGCAATGGAAAGGTCATGAACCCCGGCCCGATTAACTATCCGGGCCCGAAGCTCAGCGAGAAGGAAAAGGAGGAGCAGAGGAATAGACAGTACCCGAATATGTTCCCGCCCGAGGGAACGGTCATGCATAAGTTTTTGACGAATCGGTGGATTCATATTTGGATTGCGATGGTATGATTATACATCTACATACATGCTGGGCTTGTTTGTGACATGTTGGTTATGGGTTGCTAACGGGTGTATGAAATCTGTAGGGCGTGTTAACCTCCCTAGCTACGTTTACGTTCACGACAAACTTCAAGCGCTCGTCGCCATTTGCTCATTTGCTGCCGCCGTGGTCCGGGCTGTTGAGTCATCCGATCGATACGATTTCGCAGGCCGTTTCGGTGTTTCGGATGCATGTGGAGCATAATTCGATGGAGACGAGGGAGAAGCGGAGGAGACGAGTGGATGATGCGGAGAAGAGACGGCAGTATCGCATTGCTCATGGAATGGAGGAGCCGGATGAGAGGGATGAGGTTAAGGTCGAAGGGACGGAGCAGGGTGCTGTGGATGATCAGTCGCCTGTGGCGGTGGAGCAGCAGGGTCAGGATGATAAGAATGTGTATGTTGATTGGGAGGGCAACAAGAGGCCCGTTAAGAAGTGGTTGGGAATTTGGTGAGAGGGGTTGGTTGGTTGGCCCGTGGGCTTTCCCTGGTTTAACTAGATGTCGTGGAATTATCATGTGAAGACCGGTTATGGAGATTGTATATTAGCCTTTGATTGTCCTTTATGCCCTTTCGTGCTCTGCTATGTACAAGTTGGGTTCTAGTCGGTTGCCCTATCTTCATGGCGATATATCATTGATTTGCTTCATCTCGTCTCAAGCTCGCCTGTTCGCTGTCGTAGATTCGAGCTTCGTCGACATCTGTATCTTCAGCAAACGCGTAGGATGTTTCCAACCTCCACGCTCGTGGTGTGGTTGGCGGTAAGTTCGTCGACCGTCCCGGTCATTTGGACACTTCAATCCATCGTGCGACAGGTATATGCAAACTGAGGCAAGGATTTCGGGCTGGGACCCGGCTGGTGGCCAATACAGTTGGTTCAGCCCACCTGGACACCCTCCAGACCCTCAAGAACCTCTTCGCCAACACCTCCCTTCTCCAGAACTAGTTTGAGCATCTTGGCGATCGTGCGCCTCTTAACACCACCACGTCGCGGTCTCCAGACTCCCGAGACCTCTTCGCCGGTGGATGGTTCCAACAAAGCCGCCTCTTCAGCAGCCGCAGTGGAGCCCAGTGTCGCCAGGTTCTCCGAGTTCGGTACACCCGGTTGCGTGAGACGGGATGGAGGGTCGACGGTGCGGATAGAGAGCAGCTTCAGGCCCTCAGAGTCGGTGTCACGGGTGACAGACACAGCCAGAACAGTATCCGCGACAGCGATTTCTTCCCTGTTGGGATCGAAAACAACATTGTCGCCCACCGAAATGACAAGTAGAGTCACAGGAGGCCGAACTTGTTGCGTCGAGGATAGATGAGACTTCAGCTGTGAACGGGGGTATAGGTATTCGGCGGCATTCCAATCATCGTCAAAGAAGGGATCTTCCTCTCCCTTGGACTTGAGCTTGGGAAGCTTAGTCGACAAAAGCGCCAGATGAGTCGTAAGAGAGAGCAAAGGAAGCGGGTACGACAAAGGCTGAGACAGAAGTAGCACCTGCACGTACAACATTAACACCAAGCGCCTCAGAGCAGGGAACAGACACTCACATCAATGTACAACCGCCAATGCCAGCGCTTATTGATCACCAATCGACCCTTCAAACCACCCGCCATTTCACCATCTCCACCTTGCCCACCCGCGACCGATTCAACCAGAGGCTCGCGCATCATTTCCGACAAGAAAACCGGCAAGGCATCATCGTCCCGGAATCCGGGAATCTCAATAGACATTTGCACCCATGATCCATGTCCAGCGCTAGACGATTGTTTCCCCTCACCACCTTCATTATCGGCATATTCCTCTTGGGTATGTTGTGATAGATTCAGGGCTTCTGCGGCAACAACGGTCTTTTCCACCTCGGCCTTGACTCCGACGATGGCCTGGGTACCATCTGCGAAACCGACGCGCGCGCTACCGTTGGTGCCCGGAAGAATATCTGTCTCTGCAGTCAAGGGTCGGAATTGCGTAGCTGAGCGACCATCTGGGCGAATCGGGCCATCGGGGAGAGACAGCGAGGTGTAGAGGTAGGAAAGCTCTGCGGGAGAGATGAGCGGGGTCTGGGAAGCAGACGAGGCCTGACGCTGAGCTGACATTGTGGGTAGGAGATGTTGCGAGCGTCAGAGACAATAAAGGAGAAGAGGGAGATGGACGTTAGAGTGAACGATGGGATTAATTGGCAGCCCGCAGCCTGGCGCTTTAGGATGCACAAACGAAGCACTGGATAGATGTCGTTCTACTTGAACAAACTCTGGCGACAAATAAATCGGTTGCAGGGTGCTCACTAGATCAAGCCACCCATGCCGACAACAGACCTGTATAAAATAGTGCTTGCGACCAAATGAAGTCTCCTCGACTGGAAACCTTTTGACGTAGTGCTGCATTAGGAAATTCTGCCGGCGGGCGGGGAAACGGATCTTCCGTCGTTATCGCAGAGGATGGACACGAGCAACGGATCTACTAGCTTTTCTTACAATAAACAAGATGGAAATAAAAAAATAGAATGAAGTTCAGATATTGTTGTCAGACACTGCAGTTGTGGCTGTTTCAATTAGCGTATATATAAACAGACGGCTAGACCGTCGGGGTAAGTCCTATATTACAATAGTGTTCAAAGCCCAGAACCAGCCACCAGTGCTCCTTCCCAGCAAGTTGTGAAATTGTACAATGGATGAATGGAAATCTTTTGTTCTTGTGAAAGCTCGAAGTAATGCTTTCAATCCGCGCATTGAGAAGAAAGGAATGAGGGGGGGAGAAAGAATGATGAGTGAGGATCAATGCCCTGGAAATATAGAGAGGGGTGAAGGAGTTTGACAAAAGGAAATGGTCGGCTGTAGTAGTCAGCACGGGTTCGGGGAGGTGAGTATATATATATATAAGGAATGGTAGCAAACATTGCGACTCGCGCGATTGGTATCAGTAGAAGGATGAGCAATGTGCAAGGGGTGCAAGGATATCAAGGAACGAAGGACACATGCAAGCGGTATACCGAAAACAAGGTGCGAGGCCGACGGTATCTATAAAAGGGCCTTTGGGGTATGAAGACAGAACCAGACAAATGAAAGGAAACCCGGGCTGAACCGTGGCCTATACAAACATGGGTAGAAGTCGAAGCGCAGGATGGAAGAACACAGGAAATGAAAAAAAGGAGAAAAGAGAAGAAGAAAAAGGAAAAGAAGCTGCCAGCCCTCCACGGAGATAGAAAACATAGTAGACACCAGATCCCGTACGCCTTGCTCGGTTAAATTCGCCGATATTCCGCGCATGCCCACCGCATTTTTTCTCTTGGATTAAATATGAACAAGATCAGTCGAAGATGGTGAAGAAATGAAAAGAAGAGGTTCATCTCCAAGCTAGCGGCAAGTTGCTGATCCTGTCAGGAACTTAGCCGGGGCTGGCTTGGCCCATTCGCCATCCTCATAGGGAGGGGTTGGCCATTGGCGACTGGAGTTGGCATCCGTCTGCTCCTCCGGCAGGGGTAGTCGTCTGCACGGCGTGGTTTCCGAATGGCCAAAAGAAACGCCATCGCACTTGGCGGATGGGGAGGGTGTAGGATAAGGACTGGGCAATGGACGAGAATGGTCATTTCCCAGGGCCTGGCGGCTGTAGTTCGACGAGACATCAGATGGAACTTCGGTCTGTGCTAGGCGTCTAGCAGCCTTGCTTGCAGAATGCAGAACTTCATCCAAAAGCTCATCTTCCTCTTCGGGGGTCTCATAGCGGTGGATAGGGTTGTTAGACATCTGCATTGCACGCCGAGTCCGACTGGAGATGGGCCCTCCGGTGCCACTGGTCGAGACAGGACTTTCACCCATTGAGCGAATTGAACCTTGCGGCATTGACTGACGCTTGGTGCCATCAACAGGAGAAGTGATCTGCACGGGAACATTACCGAGGGCGGCCGAGTCAAGGGAGTATTTCACGGTTTGAAGGGCCTTGTCAAGCTCCGAAAGGTCAGAGTTCGGCTTCGGCTCGCTCACGTTGACGGAGTCCAAAGCCAGGGAAGACCGATTTGACCAAGGCATGCAGCCGGCGTTCGCTTCAACATCGTCCGCTGTGTTGGCCTGGTTGCGACCGGATAACCTGCGGGCTCTCTTGCGAAGGTGCGAGAAAAAGCTCTCCTTTGGGGTGATGGCGAAGCTCACGTTTCCCCCACCGTTGAGCGCCCGCTCCGCTTCTTGCCGGTGGATTTCAGCGTAGTGATTACCGTGCGAGTTGACAGAAAGCTGCCTGCCAATTTTCTTGCTCGCCTTGGAGTTGGCGCTGTCGCCAGAGTGTGCGAGAGATGAATTGGCTTGCGCTGTGACCGCATTAGAGAGAGGAGAGACTGGCCGAATCGAGGGGAGGATGGGCATTGGAGCCCCATTCGCCCAAGTGGCACGCTTACTGGGCGCTGGCTTGCTCTTGGCAGCCTGGAGCTCCGAGTTATATGACACCGATTGCTTGGACGAATTCTCGCTCTCCACAGGCAGGACAGGGCTTTCCGACCGACCGATCAATGACCTCCGGAACCACGATGACTTGTATGCAAGGGTTGGGGAATCATTGTTATCCCGGCTAGCGGATTTGAAGCTCTTATCCGATTGCTTCCGACCCAGCAGCCGAGCGGTGGACGACTTTGGGCGCAGCGGGTCAATTGCATCAGCAAAGTACTCGTGGTTCAGGGCCTGCGTGGAAGTCGGTCTGTTTTTGGGATCCCACATTAGACACCACGTAACAAACTGACTGAGAGCGGCCGGCCACTGGGGAGCCTGCAGGATACTGTCCATGGAATGGGGAGCCATCTATGATTCATTAGTCATCGCAACAGGGCGGAAGCATCGGGCAATCATACCTTCGGGAACGTAAATCCCAACTTCTGGGCCAGGCGGGAGCCTTCTCTCCACTCACCACCTCCAAGTTTAGCACCCGACTTGCTGTACCAGTTACCAGGGCTTCCCATAATCTCGCATACGCGCCAGACCTGGTCAACCTCGTTGCCACCAGGGAACAGGGGCTTCAACGTGGCGATCTCAACCGCCATCGCACCGATAGCCCACATGTCCACTGGGGCGGAGTACTCTCCTGCGCGCAGAAGAACCTCAGGCGCACGGTACCACCGTGTAGACACGTAAGTGGTGTAAGGCAGCTTGGAGTGGGTTTCTCTTGCGAGGCCAAAGTCGGCTATCTTGACTGTGTATGTTGGGGGAGTGGAAGGAGGAGTAACAAGGTTAGAGTAACGGCTAAAAGCAGAGTCATTCGGGGCGGATGTCGAGACGAGGATGTTTTCGGGCTTAATGTCGCGGTGGAAGAAGTGGTGGGCATGGATGTGGTCGAGACCCGACAAGATTTGATAGAGAATGCTCTTGACGTGCTTCCCATCGAGGGGCTTGTGGTCGCGGGCTTTCATTAGTTGGTAAAGATTGCCGTCCATGTACTCCATGCAGATGTGTAGTTTGCGTGAAAGCGGGTCGAGGAAGATATCGAGGGCTGGGACAAGGTGGGGATGGGGTGGCAGGGTTCGGAGAAAGATGACTTCGCGCAGCTCGAGGCAGGGGGCCAATGAATCAAAGGTCTTCTTCATTGTCTTGATAGCAACCTGGTCCAGGGATTAGCAAGCAAGTCAGGGAGCAAAAGAAACCTTGCGACAACATACCATGGTCCCCCGCCGTGCAACGTTGGAACCAGCGGTCCGTACACGTGCGACGGCCACGCTACCAAAGCTGCCATCACCCACTTCCTTGAGGACCTCGAACCGGTCCTCCAGGCTAGCGACTGAAGTGGGAGCAACGCTCCGTGATGAGGAGTGGTCGTAGCAGACAGTCATTGTGTCTCCCTTCTGTTCTCTGCCAGCAGAAAATCCAAGAGAACTTTTTGCGGCTCGAGTAAGGCTTGGTCAGCCGAGGTAAGGAATGTTTCGAAGGAGTATACGGCTCTCCCAGTGAATGTCGGAAGGGTCGAATTGGATCAGGTGCTCATCCTTCGCAGTTAGACAAGGTGGTGGTATCCACGGGGGGTATAGTTCTTTCCCATGGATGGAAGGGGAGAGTGCAGGATGGGATGCGATAAGGTATCAGATGCAGAAGAGGATCGGTACGAAATTGGGGCCAGAGAGGAGGGGGAAAGGGGTAGTCATGTAGTTCTCAGAGACGAAGCGAAGGTGGAGGAGAGGAAGATCTGGAAACCAGATGGAAGACCCAGAGGATTGGACGTGATCACTGGAGTGATAGGAGCGGATCCGTCTGGGTGGACACAGCTAAACGAAAGGGTGATCGGAGGCCGCCTTGGGGAGGGGGAAAGGAAATGGGAAAAGCAAGCCCCTGACGCGGTGACAGCTTTAGCCTTTACCAGCTCCAAGACGAGGAGGAGAAGTTGGGTCCGGGCCGTGGGGACTGAAGAGGCGGTCGACGACGATGCGGGTTTGGTGAAAAAGCGCTGGTGCAGATCCGAAATAATAATAATAATAATAATAATAATTATGCTCCCAAGGCGAGTAGGTAAATGATGCAGGTGGGTTTATTGAGGGGTTAAAAGGCCTGAACCGGAGGGACGGACTGGTGCTGACATGGACCAAAGGGTCGAATGAGGGTTCCCCTTGAGAATTGACGGCCGACGCACGACAGAGAGAATGTGATGATCATGCAGAGCCTGTCTCGAGGGTATCTAGTTGAGGTTGGAGGAGGAGGGGGGGG
>NW_020292159.1:0-414 GCF_003184845.1 Aspergillus ibericus CBS 121593
CGAGACCACTGTTCCTGGTGCCCCGGGTGCGACCAGTGTTGTCCCTGGAGTTGCTGGCGAGACCACTGTTCCTGGTGCCCCGGGTGCGACCAGTGTTGTCCCTGGAGTTGCTGGCGAGACCACTGTTCCTGGTGCCCCGGGTGCGACCAGTGCCGTTCCTGGAGTTTCTGGTGAAACTACCGCTCCCAGTGTCCCTGGCGAGACTTCTGTTCCTGGTGTCTCTCCCGTTGCCCCTGGCGAGACTTCTGTTCCTGGTACTAGCCCGGCTGCTCCCGGAGAGACCTCGCCGCCTGGCGTTTCTCCTGTTGCACCTGGAGAGTCTGCTCCCTCGGGTGTTTCGCCCGTCGTCCCTGGCCAGTCTGCTCCCTCTGGCGTCTCTCCTGTCGCCCCTGGCGAGTCTGCTCCCTCTGGCGT